>NC_087194.1:5687514-5772514 GCF_035594125.1 Scylla paramamosain
GCTATCTGGCACAAACAGACCACTTAGGGTCGTTCCATATTTTCAAGGATGTGACAAATATGATAAAGGTCATCCATCAATAACTAACGAAGTTAATTTATTCTTTGCACAACTCTGTTTTTCTTTGGATAATGGAAAACTGGAGAACGGAAAAAAATGAAACGTATTATTTGCAGAAGAAAGAAGTTATATTTGCTCCCTAATTGAAATTTGAAGAGTTACGAAAATCAAGGTGGCAACTTATTCGTGTGTGTGTGTGTGTGTGTGTGTGTGTGTGTGTGTGTGTGTGTGTGTGTGTGTGTGTGTGTGTGTGTTTATAAGTGCATGCAGCTAAGATATAAAAATACAAAACAACACTACTAATCGCATCTTTTCCGGTGACGTTGACTGGGTGAGACCTCCAACAGTAAGCCTGCACCTCAACACCCCAACGTAGAAGCCAGCTGTCTTCCGTCTAAGGCTGGCCACCATTCCCCTGGTATGGTATATCAGCAAACTGATAATGCTTGTTACATTTATTTATATATTTAGAAAAAGAAATTAATACTGTGTTTTCTAATGTTTCATTAAGTTCTCTCGTCTTAATCATTGCTGTATCAGTTACCTATTTATGTTTGCCTTTTTCCTTCTACATTTTGTACATCAGAGTTACACATGTGAACATCAAGGCCAGGTCTGTTGAACCGAAGCTTTAACACAGACGTGAAAAAAAAAAAAAAAAATACATGCTTCTTTCTTCAGCTCCCATTTCGAGATATCTCTCAGTCAGTTTTTTTCCATTCCATTTCATCCTGTAGGGTCTGGTCTCTTCAAAGTACTTGTAATTCTGGTATGTTGTATCTATTCAGCATATCCTGTATTGCATCTTCCATCTTTTTCTGAATCTTCCTTTTGGTCTGGTTGCATCTGGCGTCCACTTCCATCTTTACTTAGCAATTCGCCTCCATTCCATCCTCTCCAGATGTCACGGCCACCTGAGCTGAGCGGCCTCAATCTTTAACACAGGAATAACCCTCACGTCTTCTCTTATTTTCTCATTTCTAATTTTATCTCTGCTTGTTTTTTTTACTGATTATTGTCAGTGTTCTCATTCTTGCAGCTTGAATTTTACTTCTGTCTTTTTATTCATAGTCCATGTCCCTGATTCAATAAATGATAAAGTGGAAATATATTTACCTTAAGTCTTCATCAAGTATTATCCTTTGTAGAAATGCTGGCGAATGAAATATTGCACATTCCTCCTCACTCATGACGTGTGTCGACTGAAGTTAGAATAAAATGTAGTATGAAGTTATACATCAATACTTTACCAGAATAAACAAAATAAATTTCATGTACTACATACACGCACGTACATATATACGCACATACATTTATACATACATACTAACGTACACACATACACACATACATGTATTGTTGTAGATTTGATGATTTTCCCGGGTCATGTAGCCAAACTGCTAGTCCATTTCCAACATATGCAATTTTCTGAAACATTCCCGTGTTTCTTCTTTAATTTCTGCATTAGCAAGTTGCTGTTACTTTGCTGGAATGTGAAAACTTACTTAAACTGAGCGCAGAGTGCGTACTTCTTGTAGACATCAATCCCAAGCTTGTTGTCAGTCTTTAGCTCCTCTGCTAGGACTGAGAGTCAACTCTGCTCCACCTTTCACTATAACTTAGTATGCATGAGTTTTCTTTCATGTAGATTTTCCATTAAAGAAATTGTAATAATTTCTTTAATGGATTTTGCTCTTTACTTGTGGTGGTGTACATGCAGTTCACCACCACAAGTGGTGTTACAGGATGATCGTCTACTTGCTACTCGCAGGTTTTCTGCAAGAAGAGGCCTTGCATCTGTCATTTACTCTGACAGTGCCTAAGCTTTCATAAGCATGTCTTATCAACTACAGGTGAAGTTAGGTATTTTTTTTTTTTTTTTTTAATCTCGCTTACATTTTCAGGCCTCGTCACTTACTCTTTTCACCTCTCTTGACATTCTTTTCACGTGTTGGGCACGGGGCAGCTTGAACGCGGGATCAGTGAAGAGTAGGTGTGGCATGAACGTCACTGCACGGACGTTATTTGACAAACACCTGTATTCTTAAAATTCACGGACATTACCTGACAGAAGCCTGTATTTTCAAACTGCACGAACATTACCTGACAGAGACCTCTTCCTCTAGAACACTGGTAGCGTGGCCAAAGACTCCAGATACAGGATACTGTGTCGTGCTTGTAAGCTATGATCAATAAACTTATCCATCTAACCTGTCTATCTGTGTGTGTGTGTGTGTGTGTGTGTGTGTGTGTGTGTGTGTGCGCACGACATCTGATGGCAGAGCAACGGTTCACATCCCAACCTTTCTTTCTTTCTCCTTCAAGCCACTCAGGATCAAGCCAGTCATCAAAGATGTGGCATAGTCCATCATTCCTTACCAGGTGCACTTGGAAGATGCTTTAGTACAACTTCAAATAGTGAGGGTGCGTTGAAAGTGCTGCTTTGTTAGTTAGTGAGGGTGAGCTGAAAGCGCTGCATTGCTAATAAATATGAAGTGCTGTATTGCTAGCAGGCATGAAGCGCTGTATTGGTAGTAGGTATGAAGCACTGTCTTGCTAGTAGGTATGGAGCACTGTATTGCTAATAGGCATGAAGCGCTGTATTGCTAGTAGGCATGAAGCGCTGTATTGCTGGTAGGCATGAAGCGCTGTATTGCTGGTAGGCATGAAGCGCTGTATTGCTAATAGGCAAGAAGCGCTCTATTGCCAGTAGGTATGAAGCGCTGTATTGCTGGTAGGTATGAAGCGCTGTATTGCTGGTAGGCATGAAGCGCTGTATTGCTAATAGGCAAGAAGCGCTGTATTGCTGGTAGGCATGAAGCGCTGTATTGCTGGTAGGCATGAAGCGCTGTATTGCTAATAGGCAAGAAGCGCTGTATTGCTGGTAGGCATGAAGCGCTGTATTGCTGGTAGGCATGAAGCACTGTATTGCTGGTAGGCATGAAGCGCTGTATTGCTGGTAGGCATGAAGCGCTGTATTGCTGGTAGGTGTGAAGCGCTGTATTGCTGGTAGGCATGAAGCGCTGTATTGCTGGTAGGTATGAAGCGCTGTATTGCTGGTAAGTGTGAAGCGCTGTATTGCTGGTAGGCATGAAGCGCTGTATTGCTGGTAGGCATGAAGCGCTGTATTGCTGGTAGGCATGAAGCGCTGTATTGCTGGTAGGCATGAAGCGCTGTATTGCTAGTAGGCATGAAGCGCTGTATTGCTGGTAAGTGTGAAGCGCTGTATTGCTGGTAGGCATGAAGCGCTGTATTGCTGGTAGGCATGAAGCGCTGTATTGCTGGTAGGCATGAAGCGCTGTATTGCTGGTAGGCATGAAGCGCTGTATTGCTGGTAGGCATGAAGCGCTGTATTGCTGTTAGGCATGAAGCGCTGTATTGCTGGTAGGCATGAAGCGCTGTATTGCTGGTAGGTGTGAAGCGCTGTATTGCTGGTAGGCATGAAGCGCTGTATTGCTGGTAGGCATGAAGCGCTGTATTGCTGGTAGGCATGAAGCGCTGTATTGCTGGTAGGTGTGAAGCGCTGTATTGCTGGTAGGCATGAAGCGCTGTATTGCTGGTAGGTATGAAGCGCTGTATTGCTAGTAGGCATGAAGCGCTGTATTGCTAGTAGGCATGAAGCGCTGTATTGCTGGTAAGTGTGAAGCGCTGTATTGCTGGTAGGCATGAAGCGCTGTATTGCTGGTAGGCATGAAGCGCTGTATTGCTGGTAGGCATGAAGCGCTGTATTGCTGGTAGGCATGAAGCGCTGTATTGCTGGTAGGCATGAAGCGCTGTATTGCTGGTAGGCATGAAGCGCTGTATTGCTGGTAGGCATGAAGCGCTGTATTGCTGGTAGGCATGAAGCGCTGTATTGCTGGTAGGTGTGAAGCGCTGTATTGCTGGTAGGCATGAAGCGCTGTATTGCTGGTAGGCATGAAGCGCTGTATTGCTGGTAGGCATGAAGCGCTGTATTGCTAGTAGGCATGAAGCGCTGTATTGCTGGTAAGTGTGAAGCGCTGTATTGCTGGTAGGCATGAAGCGCTGTATTGCTGGTAGGCATGAAGCGCTGTATTGCTGGTAGGCATGAAGCGCTGTATTGCTGGTAGGCATGAAGCGCTGTATTGCTGGTAGGCATGAAGCGCTGTATTGCTGGTAGGCATGAAGCGCTGTATTGCTGGTAGGCATGAAGCGCTGTATTGCTGGTAGGCATGAAGCGCTGTATTGCTGGTAGGCATGAAGCGCTGTATTGCTGGTAGGTGTGAAGCGCTGTATTGCTGGTAGGTATGAAGCGCTGTATTGCTGGTAGGCATGAAGCGCTGTATTGCTGGTAGGTATGAAGCGCTGTATTGCTAGTAAGTATGAAGCGCTGTATTGGTAGTAGGCATGAAGCGCTGCATTTCTAGTAAGTATGAAACGCTGAATTGCTAGTAGGCATGAAGCGCTGTATTGCTAGTAAGTATGAAGCGCTTTATTACTAGTAGGCATGAAGCGCTGTATTGCTAGTAAGTATGAAGAGCTGTATTGCTAGTAGGCATGAAGCGCTGCATTGCTATTAAGCAGGAAGCGCTGTATTGCTAGTAGGTATGAAGGGATCTATTGCTAGTAAGTATGAAGCGCTGTATTGATAATAGGCATGAAGGGATCTATTACCAGTAGGTATGAAGCGCTGTATTGTTAGTAGGTGTGAAGCGCTCTATTGCCAGTAGGTATGAAGCGCTGTATTGCTGGTAGGTATGAAGCGCTGTGTTGCTGGTAGGTGTGACGAGCTGTATTGCTGGTAGGTATGAAGCACTGTGTTGCCATAGGAAAAAAAAAAAAAATATGAAGCTTCGGACCAAGGTGTCGACGGAGGAAGTACGGTTAGGTGGAGGCAGTTGGTTACCGGTCTCCTCAGCTCAGTCACGCGAATAAAGCACCCGCGTACCCGCGCAACGCGTCGCTTGCCTGACCCTGACTGCGTGCGTTTCACAAGTGTTACAGTACACGTTGTACTGTAACACTTCTGAAACGCTTTGTGAAGGTGCATGGGAAATAAAAAGCCTATTTTGAAGACATTATAGAATGATCAGGGCTGAGGTGGACAGAATGCGATAAGGGGCAGGAAAGTGCTGCCACGCCTCCTGGACGTCACAGGCGCGGACGCAGATAACAAATCTGAGGCACTTACGATCAAACGCTTTGTTCTCTCACCAGGACTGCTTGCAAAGGCCACACATATGACTGCCTGCGCTCTCACTGGTGTTTTCTTTCCCTGATGATACAAAGGATGATGTGTACAAAGGGGAGGGTCTCTGTTTATCTGATTATCTCAAAAACCAAACCGTATATTGACGATTCACACACATCACTACAAAGAGAAAGCCCAAAGCTACAAGACAAGCTTGCTGATGTGCACGGCATGTTGGCAGCAGCTCGGTTTGCTTTCCGCAGAGACGTCGTTCAGACTAGAATCTCTTGCCTTTTGGTCTTCCAGGTGTATTCCACAGTCTGCATTTTCATTGGTCCACGTCGCAAGGCTCAAATGCCATGGGACAAAATAGCAAATAGGAAAAAAAAAAAGAAAAAAAAAAGAAAACACACTATAAGCCTTAAGTAACGGTCATGGATATAAATATTTACTTTCTTCTTGGTAACGTTAATAAAAACTTTGCATATACTTTTGAAATCAATAGGAATTTAAAACAAATATTACAGGTAATTATAAGTTAGAAATTGACAAATAATCCATGTGTTTGTGATGAGTTTTTGTGGTGTGTGCCGAGTGATACATTCCCTGGTTTACAGGGCAACATGTAAAAACCAATGTCCCCGGCTTTTGCTGGGCCAGTCACAGGAAAAATCCCAATGACAAGATGTTGTAGTTTAAGGCGAAATACGTGAGAACTGATAACATTAACTATGGAGAAGTTGTGTTAATATTTAGATCCTAGAAATTATTAATAGCTCATGTTAGTTTTTTTAGGAGTACGTGGGACCATTAGCGAAATGTAGAAGTCTAAACTATTGGGGATATCGCAGAATTATAGCTTATAATTATTGGGGAGGGACTCGTCTGTGTGAGCTGCGGCCATATATGAAGCTCGGTGCGAAGTTTCGGTTCACACGCTGACCGAATCTCATCGGGATTAGTACGTCATTTCGCTTAATTATCCTGTGGTGTTTAAACTTTTTTTTTTATATGAAATTAACCATTTTGGCCAAATATATATATATATATATATATATATATATATATATATATATATATATATATATATATATATATATATATATATATATATATATATATATATATATATATATATATCATCGGGACAGATACAAGAAGAAACATGTAAATTCCCTTGTCATTTAGTTCAGCAGGACTTTAGAGGTGGAGGGGAAGAAACAAAATTTAGGTTGTAAACCTTTAAGGTGAACTGTTATTATAATGTATTAGTCAAACACTAGTGATATTGCACATTTTGTTTTAATGTGACATCTACACAGTTTTTGTGATGCTATTTTATGAAAATTAAGGAACTCTGGACACATTTAAATTAATGGTGGAAAATATTAATTAAAGTAATTATGATGAACTTATTAGGTAACATTGTTCCCAGTAGAAGAGTAACAGATTAATTATTAGATATGTCAGTGTATATTCAGAGAGGAAATTTATGTGAAATCTTTACTGTTATTTAAAAACTAACATCAATAAAACTCAATGTGGTTGTCATGGATTTTGCATTGCCTTACACACCTCAGGCTAACACGCTGCCATACAGAACAAGGTCAAAAATATTTAGCAGAAACCGTGCCTGGCACCAGCTACTCTAGTATTTTTTTCCTATTTATATATTAACAACAACTAAATCAAAACTAAATTAAACTTTAATAATATAAATCAAAAGTAAACAAACCAAAAGAAAATTAAAATATTGATTTTAAAATTTAACCTAATCAATATAAATAAAGTTTCATTGCCCACAGAGAGAAAAGAAAAGAAAATCAAGCCTTCGCCCTTCCCCTGTGACACAGGGACCACCCCTATGACGTGGTCCCTCCCTTCTTCCTTCAGTTCTGTTCTGGGTTGATGGTGTCAGTACCTCCTCAATCACTACATTCACATCCTAGCCTGCTTAACTTGTAACGTTTATTTATTTATTTATTTATTTGATTATTTAGTCTTTTAGATTTTAATTACATATTATGTTTTGCTATTTTTTTTTACTTTTCACTTAAAGAATTTTATAATTGGTGCCATCACTATGACCTTAATTGTTGTGGCGCCGCACCAGAATTTTGTCACGACTTCACTTCATTCCTTGATGTCACTCTGCACTCACTCCACGAGTGAGGATGGCAACAAGAAAAACAGCTCTGTTAGTTCTCAGAGAAACAAAACAGAAACCCAAAGATATCTATGCTCGGTAGTTTGTGGGACACACAGTGGATTACAAGACAGGATGAAAGGGGCGTGGAGTGCACTCCTTGTAAGGAAACTGAGGAATGGCTCCCTAATCACGGATTCACTGCAGAGGTTCATATCCTAAGTTAAAAGAACATAAAGAAAGCTGCAACAAGCCTACGCGTGGCAGTCCCTGCAGAGAACACCCATACCTAAACCCACCGGTAATCCTTGTCATCCCTATCCAGAAATGTTTCTGATGCAAGTCAAAAGAGAGAGAGAGAGAGAGAGAGAGAGAGAGAGAGAGAGAGAGAGAGAGAGAGAGAGAGAGAGAGAGAGAGAGAGAGAGAGAGAGAGAGAGACCTACAGACAGTGAATGACATTTAGTAAACATTTCAACGTCCTGTCTCGACCAACCTGTTAGACTTTTACTTTACGGACCGGCAACTCAATCGGCTGTTGTTGTTTTTCCTTGGCTAGAGTCCCTCTTACATAAAAAATAAATAAATAAATAAGCAAATAAATAAATAAACAAAAAATCAGCAATCAGTGGCCACTAGTAAAGTTACTGGGGCCGTAATAACAGATTCTCAGCCTTCTGCACAGCCTTGTGATTATCTCTCAAGCGTGATTAATTTGTGCTGAGACGAACTCTTAAGTCCCAATATGAAATGGTGAAAGAGCTAAACAGTAAAATCTAATATTTCTTGATTTTTAGTGAACAGTGCAGTCTTTCCACATTATTAAATAATAATTTCTTACCGATTTTGTAAGTTTATGAGCCCATTAATTTGTGGTTTTTAATGAGTAAATTAGATCCCGCGCAATTAAGACGTCTGTCTTTTGTCTCAGTGTGTCATTGAGCCAGCATTGTCCCCCACACCAGCTCAGCAGCGCCCCCTTTCCTGGCCTTTACTTTAGTATGGAGGAGGAGATGATTCCCGAGGCCGAAAGGGCTAATAGAGGAAACCCAGTTGGACCGAGACTCATTCCTCGTCCGGTCAGTATTATGAGGAAAGATGTAGCCTGAAGGGCTTCACTCAGCTGCACAAAAAGAAAGTTGCACGGGGCTCGATCACCAAGATGGTAAATGAGACACGCCAACAACAGGACACAGGCAGACCCAAGTTCATCATTGCTGTAGAGCTGCATTTCCCATTGACTAAATACCACTCTAATTATTACTTTAATTACTAGCGTCAGAACATCATTCCTTCCTGAGGGGCTCTCCAAGGCATCTCCTGTCAAGTCTGTCACAAATAACACTCCTGCAGGTCTAGTCTATAGATGTCCAACAGTTTAATGTCATTCAGGTCATCGAGAACATCCTTACGGGGTTGATAATTCTTGAAGTAGCGAGCTCGGGCTCGACGGTCGGCCATCTTTGTTTGGTTAACTTAGTCTTAGCGTAACTCTTAAAGTTAAGCTATCTCCTGATCTGTCTTAAATTTAAGACCTAGACTTGGTAAGGTAAGTACAACTCTAAGCATAAGAACTGGTCTGAGTCACCCCTATAGTTAAGAATCTTTGTTAATGCCTCCCCTGGATCTCTAAGGGTGTTTTTATGATTATGCTGACAGTTTAATAAAAATTTCTCTGGTTTTCAATAATGATTGGCAGTCCTAGTAATAGCTTAATGGTTATTCTTTAAAGGTGTTTTAAATAATTTTATCGGTAGTAGTAAGGATTCTACTCCGCCCACAGGAGGGAGTAGACACCTGCCGAAACGATAATTACTCCCAGTGTGGTCTAAAGCACTGTTCAGGGGGTGCTGTGAACTTATCATTAAACCCAGCTGTGACCTCACTGAACGTTTCCCTCTGTGTCTCACAACACAAGGGGGCAGTCACAGCCTGCCCTCTAAAGACAACTCTCTTCCTCCACACCAAACTACAAGCACCTAATAACACACACAGCCTTCACTCAAAAAAGAAAATTTTAAATCATCATGGCGACTCCTACACCAGCCTCGGAGTCCCCATCTGGGGAGGGGACCATAAATGTCCCCAGGTCGGACTGCCTTTCTGTCGACAACCCTAAGTGTCTTGACACCCCCCTCAACTTTTTCTTCATTAACTTCTGCAACATTCGCGGTCTAAGATCTATTTTTCAATCTGTAGAACACCAGCTCTCCTCTTCTAAACCTCATCTTCTTTTCCTCACTGAAACTCAGGTGTCTGAGGCAACTGACAGTAGCCCCTTTTCTGTTCCTTCCTACTTTCTCTATCCTCATTTTCGATCCAAAGCTGGATGCTGCGTTTATGTGCGCAATGACTTAACCTGCTC
This sequence comes from Scylla paramamosain, assembly GCF_035594125.1. Classification (NCBI taxonomy): domain Eukaryota; kingdom Metazoa; phylum Arthropoda; class Malacostraca; order Decapoda; family Portunidae; genus Scylla; species Scylla paramamosain. Next base: position 5,697,233 of record NC_087194.1, read on the forward strand.
TCGTGCCCACGCTCTTGAATCTTCCGAGTTTTCCACCATCTGGCTACGACTACAGAGTCACTCTCTTACTAAATTTATCTGTGCTGTATACCTCTCACCTAACTCCTCTGACTATAAGAAATTCTTTGACTACTTAACTTCCAAAGTGGAGCACATTCTGACCCTCTTCCCTTTTGCAGAGATCTCCATTCTTGGAGACTTCAATGTTCATCACCAGCTTTGGCTTTCCTCTCCCTTCACTGACCATCCTGGTGAACTAGCCCACAACTTTGCTATCCTCCACGCCCTAGAGCAATTGGTGCAATACCCTACTCGTATTCCTGACCGTCTTGGAGATACGCCCAACATTCTTGACCTTTTCCTGACCTCTAATCCTTTTGCTTATGCTGTCACCCTTTCTTCTCCGTTGTGCTCCTCCGATCACAAAAAATCTCATATCTTTATCTTGTCCTATCGCTCCAATCCCTCCTTAGGATCTCCCTAAGCGAAGATGCCTTCGCCTCTGCTAGTTGGGGGGACCTGAGGAGGCATTTTGCTGATTTTCCTTGGAATGACTACTGCTTCCGTGTCAGAGACCCGTCTTTGTGTGCTGAGCGCATAACAGAGGTGATAGTGTTTGGCATGGAGGCGTACATTCCTCACTCTTTTTCTCGTCCTAAACCTTGGTTTAACACATCTTGTTCTTGTGCTATACATGATAGAGAGGTGGCCCACAAAAGGCACTTAAGCCTTCCATCACCAGAATCTCATGCACTTTATATTTCTGCCCAGAACCAAGCCAAGTCTGCTTTCCAACTAGCCAAAAACTCCTTCATTAACAGAAAGTATCAAAACCTTTCAAGATCTAACTCCCCTCGTGACTTCTGGCATCTAGCCAAAAATATCTCCAATAACTTTGCTTCTTCTTCTTTCCCTCCTCTATTTCAACCAGATGGTATCACATCTATTTCTAAAGCGGAACTCTTCGCTCAAACCTTTGCTGAAGCCTGCCTGCTTCTGTATTTCCACCTTCCTATGACTTGAATTCCTTCAAGAGGGAGGTTTCAAGACACTTATTCATCAATTTTTGACTACTGCTTTGACACTTTTATTGGAATGGCATTTCAGTGGGCATTTTTTTTTATTGGATTTTTGTTGCCCTTGGCCAGTGTCCTTCTTACACACACAAAAAAAAAAAAAAAAACATACGTACTTATAGTGAAGCTGATGTGGAGCTTCGGATCCATCCCATTAGGCGTTCTTTCCCATGGTCTTTTGTTGTTGCAGATATTGTACGTCCCATTCTTGGAACTGATTTTTTTTAATTGCTTAATCATTAATTGTTGGTTGTAAGAAATGATTACTAGTTGACTCATTCACTCAGTGTTGTATTCCTCTTGAGACTTCAGATGTTCCCACATCTTCATACACTGTACTTATGATGGAGTTAATTCCCAGGCCGCTGATCTCCTTGCCCAGTTTCCTGTACTTCACCTTTACAGATGAGAGCTACTAACCATCCAGAGGGAACTGTACACCACCGTATAGATACCAGTAATGCCGCTCCAGTTTCTTTTAAAGGAAGATCTTTAACTGATGAGAAAGTCAGGGCAGCTAAAGAGGAATTTCAGTTCTTGCTGAACGCTGGGATTGTTCGGTGTTCAAATTCACCTTGGGCATCTCCGCTTCACATGGTCCCAAAAAGGGAAACTGCATTATGGAGACCTTGTGGCGATTACCGAGGGCTCAATAAAATAACAGTAAATGACAAATATCCTCTTCCTCGCCTGCGTTCTCTCACCATGTCGCTTAATAATAAGACCATATTTTCAAAGATTGATCTGCAGTGTGCATACTCGTATTTACAAATTCCTGTGATCAAAGAAGATATATCTTAAACTGCAGTGTGTACACCTTTTGGATCGACTTTTTGTATATGCCATTTGGTTTAGACAAAAAAATAAAAAAAGTAGGTTCAACATTTAAGCGATTTATCGACACTGTATTGGCAAATATAAAGAACACTTTTACATATTTAGATGATATTTTGATTACAAGGGAGACTCTTAAGGAGCACGTGACTGATGTTAAGACTGTGCTTTTTATTTTAGTAAAGCATTGTATTAGATTATCCCTAAATAAGTGTGAATTGTTCAAATCAGAAATCACCTTTCTTGGTAATGAAGAAAGCTCACAAGGAATAAGACCACCTCATTATTGTGTTATGGCTATTTCAGATTTTCCTTTGCCTCAGACTTCAACAGGATTACGCCGATTCATGGGAATGTTAAATTTCTTCAAGCCAATGATACCAAACTTTGCGGTAGTAGAGTATCCCCTCACTGAGCTTCTCGGACATAATCTATCTTCAAAGAGTCTCACATGGACAGATGCAGCAAAGGACTTAAAAAGGAAAAAAAAAAAAAAAAAAATGAAACAGGCCTTAATTGACTGTTCAGCTCTACGTTACCCTTCACATACATCAACAGAATAACAATTTGTAACTGACAGTTCATACCTAGCCATCGGCACTGCTCTCTATCAGATCATAGACGGCAAGCTAACACCGCTAGGATTCTCTTCAAAGAAGCTCTCAGATACACAAAGGACTTCCTCTACCTATGAGAGAGAATTGCTGGCCACTTATCTAGCTGTCCTACATTTTAAATCAGTCATTGACGGCCACGTAGCTATCTTGTTTCTTGACCTTAAACCTGTAATTGCTGCATTTCACTCTAAGTCACTCGCTAAATCCGACAGGCAGCAAAGACAACTTTCTTTTATTTCTGAATGTGTCATCGGTAGAGTACATTCATGGCGACAACAACGTTGTGGTCGACTGCTTATCGGGACCAACATGTGCTGCCTCACTTGATACTTTTGACTTAGCAATCTGTCTCACTTGATGCTTTTGACTTCACTGGCATTGCTCGGTGTCAAGAGAATGATGATAGATTGGAGACTTTCAAGGATAGATTGTCTAGTTATGTTTTGCCGTATGATCGGACACTTTGGTGTGATACATCTACTGAATTCTCCAAGGCCGTTCATTCCATCATCCCTTAGAAATAAGGCCATCTCTTCCTTACATTGTGTATCACATCCTGGTGTTAAGTCCACTTCAAAATTAGTTAAATAGCGTTATTTTTGGCCTTATATAGATAGAGACATTTAACAGTATGTAAAGGAATGCCTTAAATGTCAACAGGCTAAAACTTTACAACGCATTGTATCGCCCATTCCTCCCATTTCTCCTCCTACCAATCGTTTTCAATCGGTACACGTTGACATTGTCGGTCTGCTACCACCTGCTGCTCTTCCAAACTATCCTTATCCATTTCCATACAAATACTTGCTGACTTGCATCTACCGAGCGACTAGATGGACAGAAGCTGTTCCTCTCATAGCCACCACTGCAACTTCTGTAGCAACTGATTCATAACTGGACATAACAGGGTGTCATTTTGGAGTTCCCCTTCACGTCATCACAGACAGAGGATCACAATTTGAAAGTGAACTTTTCTCTGAGTCGTTGTCCGTTATTGGTTTTCATAACATTAAAACTACTAGCTATCATCTACAAGCTAATGGTAAGACTGAACGATACCATCGCTCTTTGAAATCTGCCATACGTGCTCGAGAGGAAAACTGGTATAACTCTTTACCAATTGTTTTGTTTGGTCATCGTTTAACACCTAATGTTTCTAGTTTTTCCCCATTTACCACAGTTACAGCTTATATGGTGAGTCTTTCCGTTAACATCACTAAAGAGCCTACAGTCATGTCCAATAAGGAAACTATACTACATTTCATGAAGGGAAAGCAGTCTCTCACCTTCCATGACTTTTCGTCAGGTGATTGTCACTCGGTGCCGAGACCATATGTGCCTGACGACCTTTTCTCATGAGCGAAGGTGTGGTTACAAGTTGACAAGAGTCAGCAAGAGTCTGGAGGCTCAGTATTCTAGCCCTTATGAACTTATTGCGAACCAGAATATTTCGTACTCAGACTTCCTCAGGGCTATACGTCTGTCTCGATTGACAGTTTAAAACCAGTATGGGTACCTATTGTTGTTTAGGGAACTCGGACAAGTATGAACGATATGGCTGTGACTGATGATTCCTCTCTCTCTTTATCTCGAAAGCTTCCTCAATTCCTATACCATGCTTACCTGAGGAGCCAGTCCCTGATATGCCTGGGAATTCAGTTCTTGACCACCCGTGAGTAACACATTCTGGAAGGGTTGTGCGTTTTTAAGGTCATGCTGATTAGGCGAACTCCGTTCTTGAGGGCGGAGTACTGTAATGGTAATCATTGTAAATATGTAAATATCAAGAAAATTCTAATATGAATAGATGGAAAATTCCAGTACATTTAAAGATTCCAATAATGTCAGGTTCCAATAATGCAGAAGGTCGCCACCTCTGGCTTTGCAGCGCCATGTTATATCACTTGGCTGGAGTTCGTCATGGTGTTCTCTAAAGTGTATTAGTTGTGTCATATCTTCTGGAGTTTGGGCCTCATTTTGTGTACTTATTCCGGTCATCACAGTCATCACAGAATGATTGGGTTTCCCGGGACGTGAGATAGCCATAAGTGAGACGTGTGTGACCTGTCCGGAGACGGCCTGTGCAGTCTCTGAGCAGCGCTGCTGCACATGGATATACGTCCCAAGAAACGAGTTTCTTCCACACAAAAGATTCTTCTATCATATAGATACAAGTCTGGATCAGGGTGAACACCACGAAAGCGGCAAAAATGCATGGCCACATTCTTTGATGCCGAGAAACAAAATCCCCGAGTTATGGCCCACTGAGAAATCCTATTGAGTGCCAGCTGCAGCTTCCTCTCAATCATTGGCATCCGCGCCACAGAAAAGGAGATAGACAAGTCATCGACATATTAGCTACTAAGAACTACTTCTGTAAGTACACCAATGACACTGTTTATAGCTACAGCGAAAAGTGTGACACTTGCGGCACGCCATCTTCAAGTGGGCGTACTCCTGACAGATCACCACCAACCTGTACCCGTATAAAACGAAGACCAAACTCAAACATACTAAGTGAAATGCCATGACGCCAGGCTGCGTCGTAAACTTTCTCTAAATCAAAAAAGACTGTGACATAGTGTTGCTTATTAGTAAATGCCTCACAAATGGAAGATTCAAGAGTCAATAAAGCATCAGTCATAGATCGCATTTTCTGAAAACCATACTGAACAGGAGACAGTAATTTCCTCTCTCCATGTACAGCATAAGTCTGATATTCACATGCTTTTCCAGCATCTTACAAATGCATGAAGTTAAAGAAATGGGGCGATAATTGGTCGTTAGCTGATGATCTTTTCCAGGTTTTGGAAGATGAAAATTACCGGTATTCCACATAAAGCTTGAGGTGGCCGAGAACGGAAACGTCAGATGGTGCAGCGGTGGTGCTTTATTTAAGGTGCGGTCAGCGCAGACAAACCCGGAATAAGTACACAAAATGAGGCCCAAACTCCAGAAGATATGACACAACCAATACACTTTAGAGAACACCATGACGAACTCCAGCCAAGTGATGTAACATGGCGCTGCAAAGCCAGAGGTGGCGACCTTCTGCATTATTAGAACCTGACATTATTGGAATCTTTAAATGTACTGGAATTTTCCATCTATTCATACTAGAATTTTCTAAATATTTACATATTTACAATGATTAACAATCTCATTATTATGTTCCTTTCACTGTAAGTGACCGTTATTTATGTATATATGCATGGTGCAATTACTTCAGGGATTTTGTATAGCATAGGTTTATTCTGTTGGAGATATATTACCACTACCAGTATTGCAAGTTTGATTTGGGCTTAGTCAGCATTGGGTCTATGTTAGGAGTATGTTTTGTATCATTATCATTGTGAGTTTATTGTCGGTATCAAATGTTTTATTGTGATATGTTCTCACAGGTTGAAATTTAACATTTGACAACGCTCAGCCCGGCTACTTTTGTCCTACACAGAGGATAGTGTATGTGTGTAGCACTGGAAAAAAAAGGAATAAATAAATAAGAAATCAGCAAAGCGGAAGCGTAACTATGAAACGGCATAGGTCGAGACCGCCATAAACCGAGGACTCAGTACTGTTTTTATTTATTTTTTTCCTAATCCTGATAGAAACCTTTGCATCCTTATCATAGGTCCTCAACTTCATTAATAAATTCTCAGTCAACGACACCATACATTTTTGATGCACCCCACACATTGCTGCTGCCCATTTATTTCTGCCTTTTTTTTGTGTGTGTTTTTCTCAAGGTTCATGAATGCACACACATTTCCCCATTTTTTTTCATTATGCCAAACTAGAAAAAAATGATCTCATCTAGATTAATCTTAGTAAGTCCTTGCAGCACTTTACTAATTCCACTGCTGCAGCTCACAAGTCTACTACACTTAGCCTATCAAGGGCACCCATTCTTCCGCCCTCCACAGACATCTCTCTCTCTCTCTCTTGGACCCACCCATGTGCGTAGAAGTGGTAGAGCGTATTGATGGTGCCCGAGACCGCCGCTATCGAGTCTTTGGTTGTTGTCTCTGCAGGGCGGGAGAGTAAGCCTTGCATATGGGAGTGAACTGGACTATTGGGATTGACAGCATCTAGCGTGGAGACGAAGAGAAAAAGCCAGCCATGGGAACAAATGCTGTAGCTGAGATGGGACAGTTCTGATGAGAGCGGCCTGCGGGAGAAGTTACTACGGCAGCCTTTACTTTCTTAATGCTAAGTAATTTTTCTTGAAACTCACAGGCTTCCTGTGACTATTTCTCAATGAAGAGCACGATCTTTTCAACCTTGATTGCCTTTTTCGCTATATTTATACACACGGCAGTTTGATATTTAACGCCCAATTGAAATTCATTGATGTGTGTGTGTGTGTGTGTGTGTGTGTGTGTGTGTGTGTGTGTGTGTGTGTGTGTGTGTGTGTGTGTGTGTGTGTGTGTGTGTGTGTGTGTGTGTGTAACCCGGGCCTTCTTGGTTGTGAGCCGAGCGTGGTAACCACTACAGTACGCGTGTTTTTTTTATTTTATTTTTTTTTATTTACGTAGGAGGGACACTGGCTAAGGGTAACAAAAATCCAATAAAAAAAAAAAAAGCCCACTGAGATGCCAGTCCCATAAAAGATTCCCAAGCAGTAGTAAAAAAAATTGAAGGATAAGTGTCTTGAAACCTTCCTCTTGAAGGAATTCAAGTCATAGGAAGGTGGAAATACAGAAGCAGGCAGGGAGTTCCAGGGATGAATGATTGGGAATATTGGTTAACTCTTGCATTAGAGAGGTGGACAGAATAGGGGTGAGAGAAAGAAGAAAGTCTTGTGCAGCGAGGCCGCGGGAGAAGGGGAGGCATGCAGTTAGCAAGATCAGAAGAGTTGTTAGCATGAAAATAGCGGTAGAATACAGCTAGAGATGCAACATTGCAGCGATGAGAAAGAGGCTGAAGACAGTCAGTTAGAGGAGAGGAGTTGATGAGACGAAAAGCTTTTGATTCCACCCTGTCTAGAAGATCGGTATGAGTGGAACCCCCCCAGACATGTGAAGCATACTCTATACATGGACGGATAAGGTCCTTGTACAGAGTTAGCAGCTGGGGGGGATGAAAAAAAACTGGCGGAGATGTCTAGGAACGCCTATCTTCATAGAAGCTATTTTAGCTAGAGATGAGATGTGAAGTTTCCAGTTCAGATTATAAGTAAAGGACAGACCGAGTGTAGAAGAGGGGGACAATTGAGTGTCATTGAAGAAGAGGGGATAGTTGTCTGGAAGGTTGTGTCGAGTTGATAGATGGAGGAATTGAGTTTTTGAGGCACTGAAGAATACCAGGCTTACTCTGCCCCAATCAGAAATTTTTGAAAGATCAGAAGTCAGGTGTTCTGTGGCTTCCCTGCGTGAAATGTTTACCTCCTGAAGGGTTGGACGTCTATGAAAAGGCGTGAAAAAGAAAAGTATCATCAGCGTAGGAGTGGATAGGACAAGTAGTTTGGTTTAGAAGGTCATTGATGAATAATAAGAAGAGAGTGGGTGACAGGACAGAACCATGAGAAACACAAATGTTAATAGATTTAGGAGAACAATGACCATCTACCACAACAGCAATATAACGGTCAGAAAGGAAAGAAGGATAGAAGCCGTAAGAGGATAGTTTGGAAGTCAAAGCTTTGTGCCAGACTCTATCAAAAGCTTTTGAAATGTCCAAGGCAACAGCAAAAGTTTCACCAAAATCTCTAAAAGAGGATGACCAAGACTCAGTAAGGAAAACCAGATCACCAGTAGAGCGGCCTTGACGGAACCCATACTGGCGATCAGATAGAAGGTTGTGAAGTGATAGATGTTTAAGAATCTTCCTGTTGAGGATATGTGTATGTGTGTGTGTGTGTGTGTGTGTGTGTGTGTGTGTGTTTATTGGAAAAAAAACTGTTGCTGTTTTTCTCATTTATATCTTTATTAGTTAAAAAAAAAATCACAAACTATTAAAAACAGGAAATTCAGTCACAACCATCTCCACGCAGAAGGTAACGAAGGCAAGAATCAGCCCACCTATGAGGACCATGAACATCGCCTGTGTGTGGAAGAAAGGAATATCCTGTTGCAGATTCAAAGCAATACACAAACACACACAAACACACACACACACACACACACTATTTCAAGAATTATTGAAACAAGAAAGTAACTTGACAGCTGTAAGAGCAAATTTTTTTTTTTCATTTGCAGACATAGGACTTAGTAACCTACATTAAGTATTTACCAACGTGAGAACAGAAATACCCACCTGTTTGGACGTGTAAGTGTATATATAAGTGTGTGTGTGTGTGTGTGTATGTGTGTGTGTGTGTGTGTGTGTGTGCGCTGGTTTGTTCTTGCGTGCGTAAGCATTTTTGTGTACATGGACGTCTGTGCATCCGTGTATTCTTGCGCTGGTGTGAAGACGGTGTTACACAGAACGTCTTGCTCCTTTAGAAATTGTGGAGAATAGAGAGTCGAAGTAACGAGCAGATAACCGAACGAGACAGACGTTGAGAGGCGTGTGGAAATTATACCGTAGGGAGGGCATACTTGTAATATACCTACGGGTTTGATAATAAGGTTATGCCTCACTATATTGGTTATTATTATTTTGTCCTACGGGAAGCCGTGATCTGGGCGAATTTAGATATGGTTTGAGAGGGAGCGAGTTGTCCAGTAGCTCGTTACTGCCGCAGGGTGTGAGCGGTGACTCCACGTACAAATCTAAGTTTGTCTTGACGTCCATTGTTTTTGTACAGCGTACTGCCGAGGCACAGCGTACTGTTGTGGGTTGTGTGTGTCTGGACGTCGTGCGTGTTGTGTCCTCTTTAAATGTTAATAATGTCTGAGGTTGTAGTTGTGATTGTCCTGCATTAGAGGATCCTATAGTATTTGCTGCTGGGCCACAGCTGTTTAGTTTTTCCAGGACATCCACCAGTGTTTTTGGAGGTGGAAATCTGTCTTCTGAAAGATTGTAGAAAGGCTGTTTTCTGCCCAGAGTATATAATATCTATGCTGGACGTGGGTATTATACTCTATTTTAGTTGTTGTCTTGTGCTGTCTGTGCTCCCTAGCACGTGGCTGATTATTATCAATATTATATATATATATATATATATATATATATATATATATATATATATATATATATATATATATATATATATATATATATATATATATATATATTATTATGAGTTGCGTTCGTTATACTTCCTTCCCTGCGGGTGTTAAACAGGGTGACGACTGTTGTCGGCGACCAGCAGTACCTGGATTCATCGTATTTGTGTCCTGCACTAGGCTACGGAGTAGATAGCCTAGGGATAAACTGACCCGAGTTAGCGGCAACTGTGGGCGGAGGGGGGTTGTATTTGGTCGGAAAAACGGGAATACTTTTCTTATGTACGGTCATATGTCATTTCTTCACTGGACAACAGTGTAACCTTTGGTGGCGTCTTGTGAAATGCTCACCCCTCACAGTAGTAAGCTTCATTTCTGCTTCCCATAGCCAGCAAAGCAAGAATTGAGCTGGCGACGGACCTGTGCTGCCCTTGGTGCGGCCACTTCATTGCAGAACGGAGCTGAACCTGGGTGGGTCATTTCTCCATGCAGACCACAGCTCTCCTCCTTCCCTCTGGATCTTGGCAACTAACTGGGCATCGGCTGTCACACCATCACCTCTCTGCAGTGGTTTCTGGACCTAGCCAAGGACCACCCATCAGCTTCGCAGTCCCTCTGCATTTCCCGGAAACGCTAGTCGCCCTTCGTTAGCTACTCCTTTAGGCCTGATGAAGGTCCCAGTGTCTGCCGTTCGCTGGCTTTCCCTTGTTGCCACCTACTTACAAGTTTATGTTATCCAGGGAGGTGCAGTACGCCGAGGGTGTGTTCTACTTGTGTTTGGAATAAGTACGAGTTTATGTTGCACCTGGAAGTGCACTGCGAAGGTGTTTGCACTGTTTCGTTCAAATGAGTGAGCTTACTTATTCACTTATTCTCGTGATGAATACATGTTGAAAACATTCTAGAGTATTTCATATTTCCTTACATATAGGGAATGTAGAACCACCCCCTGCGGACTCTTAAACTATTAGCAGACATGCCATTGATTTCAAAGGTCTTTAGCTAGAACCTGACAACCATAATAAAAAAAAGAAAAACTCTGTCTCTCCATCTTTGAAGAGTACAATTTCCTTCAGCTTTGACTTTCCCCTTCCTTCACCGACCAACACGGTGAACTTGACTTTAGCTTTGCTATCCTCCACGACTTACAGGAATTATAGTACAACACCTTAATGGTATCCCTGATCGTCTTGCATGTACGCCGAACATTTTTAACCTTTTCCTAACTTCTAATCCTTCTGCTTTTATTGTCACTCTGTCTTCTCTGTTTGGTTTCTCCGATCATAGCCTCATTACGTATTTTGTCCTATCGTTTCAGTTCCTTCTCTGGATCCTTCAAAAGGAATGTGCCCTTGGCGTTTTGCTCTTGCAAATTGGGGTGGACGTTAGACGTGAGGACGAATGATTCTGATTTCCCTTGGAATTACAGGTGTTTTCGTGTCAAAGACCCGTCTCTGTGTTCTGAGCGCATAACGGAAGTGATGGTGCCTGGCATGGAGGCGTACATTCCTCACTCTCTCTCGCCCTAAACCAGCTTGTTCTCGTGATATAGACGATAGAGAGGAGGACCCACAAACGGTACTTGATCCTTCCATCACCTGAATCACATGCACTATATATTTCTGCCTGAAATCATGCCAAGCCTATTCTCCAACTAGCAAAAAAATTCCATCAATATAAAATTACTTCTGGAAAAATGCCAAAAATCTCCAATAACATTGGTCTTCTAAAAAAGAGTGGAATCAAAAGATTTTCCTCTAATGAACTCTTGCTATTTTTTACAGCTATTTTCACACAAACTGCTCTTCCGATCTTGGTAACTGCATGCCTCCCCTGCTCCCGTAGTCTCCTATACAAGACTTTCTAATTACCCCCTAATTCAAGAGTAACCAGTATTTTCAATAATTTTTCCCAACAGTATTCTCAATGATTTTTTTTTTTTTCGGTAAAATTCTGGAACTCCATGCCTTCCTCTGTATTTCGTCCTTTCTATGACGCTTATCCTCCAATTCTGAATAGTTTTCGATGTTCTTTTAGGGACCGTCACTCTCAGTGAGCCTTTTTTTTTTTTTTTTTTTTCGCAATTTTCGTTGCCCTTAGCCTTTGCCTCTCTTGCATAGAAAAAAAAAATGTATATTCTGGGAAAGAAATAATTTCTTTTTTCTGTAACACATGGAAAGAAAATAATATATCGAGAAGGCAATTTATATTATAAAACGGAAGATAATGTCAAACAAATTTAAACTTTGTTACAAGATTATATAGAAGTTTCCAAAGAAAGGACTGATTTATCGGTTAACAAAAATTACAAGGAATTTTTGCATAAAGCAGAAGTTCACGGAAACTAACAAAAAGAGGATAGAGATTTTCTAGAGGATAGAGATTTTCCTTTCTAGTGAAGGAAAATCCAAACATTATCAGTATTTGGGCACTTTTTGGCAGAATTAAAAAGAAGCATTTTTATAACTCAGTTTTGATTGAATGATTGATTTGCTTTATTGCGGTGCAGCATCGCGGTCATATGGCGTCAATGCAAACCTTTAAAAGCAACAAGGATTGCAGGTTAAAATATTGATATTAGAAACTAAATTATGGTATGGCAAAAACGTAAAAAATCACAAAAAAAAGTGAATATTAAAAAGGAAATGGGACCAAACAACACAAATGCAAGTACTAAACACTGAGATGGTTGGTATTTAGAGTACAAATTCAATGTCAGGTGGTAATGACTCGACTGACCTTGAAGAGTGAAATCTGGCGTTGTTCGTTATGTGCCCAAGTCACTGAACCCACTGACACAGGTCCCAGAGCCCAGCGTTATCCGTTGTGCGTCTTCTTCACTGCCTCCAGGTTCTCCCAGGGCAAAAGATAAAGTTCGCCTAATACTATATTACTGGTAAAATAATTGCAATAAAAATATTTAAAAGGGAAACTATAATTTGTTCAAAAGATCAGCCTGCTCCACAAACATGAGGAACTCGTGTCTCGGGAAAGAGCTCTCTCTCCAAGTATCAACGACATCTGGAAAGTCACATTTTCACCACGACAACGGAAAAGATATCGCTCCCGCAGCTTCACCAGACTTGGACTCTCCACCAGAAAGTATCGCACTGTAAGGGGAACTAAGCATTCATCACAAAATGGTTGTGTTTCCCAGGACATAACGTAACCATATGTGTAAGACGAGTTGTGTTTCCCAGGACATAACGTAACCATATGTGTAAGACGAGTGTGACCCGTCAGGAAACGGGCCAGTGCAGTCTCTGAACGGCGCCCCAGCACATGGACGCAAGTCCACGGACGGACAGCACAAGAAGTATCTCCCCTTCGTAGTGGTGGCGACTAAAGCCTCTCACCAGCTGTGCCAGTTGGTAAGAACTGCCATCTTTATACTGGAGCACAAGTCATGAAATGGGGCTGGAAGGAGCAAGCCGAGTTGCTGCTTCTTTAGTCGAACAATCGGCCTTCTCATTCCCAGAAACTCTAACATGTGCTGGGACACAGCAAAACCCACACGCTGGAAAAAAAAAACACTCAAGAATTGATAAAACAGGAGGATAAAGAGAAGAATGAATAAAAATGTTCCACGGCAGAAAGAATACTACGAGAGTCATTACAAATTGTAAAAGATGAGACGGGAAGAGAAAAAATAATTCTTAAAGCTACGACAATGGCAAAAAATTCTGCCATAAAAGCAGAAGCAACAGCGGGGAGGCAACCGCCTCGACAGAATAAAAGGGAGATAACGCCATATTTGAGTCCAGCCTCAGAATCTGAACAATCCGTAAATACAAGGATGGAGTCGGCATGCGTAGAACACGATTCTAAGAATGATTCCAGTAAAAAGTTCTTGTTACGAGTAGTAGGTCCGCAGGTAAAAATATATGGGAATTGCCAGGAGGCAGTAGACACCTGCCGAAACGATAATTACTCCCAGTGAGGTCTAAAGCACTGTTCAGGGGGTGCTGTGAACTTATTATTAAACCCAGCTGTGACCTCACTGAATGTTTCCCTTTGTGTCTCACAACACAAGGGGGCAGTCACAGCCTGCCCTCTAAAGACAACTCTTCCCCCACACAAAACTACAAGCACCTAATAACACACACACCCTTCACTCAAAAATTTTAAAATCATCATGGCGACTCCTACACCAGCCTCGGAGTCCCCATCTGGGGAGGGGACCATAAATGTCCCTAGGTCGGACTGCCTTTCTGTCGACGACCCTAAGTGTCTTGACACCCCCCTCAACTTTTTCTTCATTAACTTCTGCAACATTCGCGGTCTAAGATCTAATTTTCAATCTGTAGAACACCACCTCTCCTCTTCTAAACCTCATCTTCTTTTCCTCACTGAAACTCAGGCGTCTGAGGCAACTGACAGTAACCCCTTTTCTGTTCCTTCCTACTTTCTCTATCCTCATTTTCGATCCAAAGCTGGATGCTGCGTTTATGTGCGCAATGACTTAACCTGCTCTCGTGCCCACGCTCTTTAATCTTCTGAGTTTTCCACCATCTGGCTACGACTACAGAGTCACTCTCATACTAACTTTATCTGTGCTGTATACCTCTCACCTAACTCCTCTGACTATAAGAAATTCTTTGACTACTTAACTTCCAAAGTGGAGCACATTCTGTCCCTCTTTCCTTTTGCAGAGATCTCCATTCTTGGAGACCTCAATGTTCACCACCAGCTTTGGCTTTCCTCTCTCTTCACTGACCATCCTGGTGAACTAGCCTACAACTTTGCTATCCTCCATGACCTAGAGCAATTGGTGCAACACCCTACTCGTATTCCTGACCGTCTTGGAGATACGCCCAACATTCTTGACCTTTTCCTGACCTCTAATCCTTCTGCTTATGCTGTCACCCTTTCTTCTCCGTTGGGCTCCTCCGATCACAATCTCATATCTTTATCTTGTCCTATCGCTCCAGTCCCTCCTCAGGATCCCCTTAAGCGAAGGTGCCTCTGGCGTTTTGCCTCTGCTAGTTGGGGGGACCTGAGGAGGTATTTTGCTAATTTTCCTTGGAATGACTACTGCTTCCGTGTCAGAGACCCGTCTTTGTGTGCTGAGCGCATAACAGAGGTGATAGTGTCTGGCATGGAGGCGTACATTCCTCACTCTTTTTCTCGTCCTAAACCTTCTAAACCTTGGTTTAAACACAGCTTGTTCTCGTGCTATACATGATAGAGAGGTGGCCCACAAAAGGTACTTAAGCCTTCCATCACCAAAATCTCGTGCTCTTTATATCTCTGCCCGGAACAATGCCAAGTCTGTTCTCCAACTAGCCAAAAAACCTGTCAAAGTGTCAAAACCTTTCAAGATCTAACTCCCCTCGTGACTTCTGGCATGTAGCTAAAAATATCTCCAATAACTTTGCTTCTTCTTCTTTCCCTCCTCTATTTCAACTAGATGGCACCACTGCTATCACATCTATTTCTAAAGCTGAACTCTTCGCTCAAACCTTTGCTAAAAATTCTACCTTGGACGATTCTGGGCTTGTTCCTCCTTCTCCTCCACCCTCTGACTACTTCATGCCACCTATTAAAATTCTTCGCAATGATGTTTTCCATGCCCTCGCTGGCCTAAACCCTCGGAAGGCTTATGGACCTGATGGGGTCCCTCCTATTGTTCTCCGAAACTGTGCTTCCGTGCTTGCACCTTGCCTAGCCAAACTCTTTCAGCTCTGTCTGTCAACATCTACCTTTCCTTCTTGCTGGAAGTTTGCCCACATTCAACCTTTTCCTAAAAAGGGTGACCGTTCTAATCCCTCAAACTACCGTCCTATTGCTTTAATTTCCTGTCTATTTAAAGTTTTTGAATCTATCCTCAAATGGAAGATTCTTAAATATCTATCACTTCACAACCTTCTATCTGATCGCCGGTATGGGTTCCGTCAAGGCCGCTGTACTGGTGATCTTCTGGCTTTCCTTACTGAGTCTTGGTCATCCTCTTTTAGAGATTTTGGTGAAACTTTTGCTGTTGCCTTGGACATATCAAAAGCTTTTGATAGAGTCTGGCACAAAGCTTTGTTTCCAAACTACCCTCCTACGGTTTCTATCCTTCTCTCTGTAACTTCATCTCAAGTTTCCTTTCTCACCGTTCTATTGCTGCTGTGGTAGACGGTCACTGTTCCTCTCCTAAATCTATTAACAGTGGTATTCCTCAGGGTTCTGTCCTGTCACCCAGAAAAGGAGATTCGATATCATATACCAATAAATAAATACTCCTACAATTATCTCTCTCTCTCTCTCTCTCTCTCTCTCTCTCTCTCTAACGTATAACACCTGACCATATACTCTTGGTTTTTTTTTTTTCAAAATACGTCACAGAGCAACAACTCAATTCAAACATCTACGTAGATCCTTCAGCAATATCATAGACATCTTTATTTATTTATTTATTCATTCATCTATTTACCATGGAGCTCTGTAGAGAAAACGATGATGTTATAGTAACTTTAGTAGGGAGCTGATAGCAGGAAGTAGAGTTAGCGATGCCTTCATAGTACCAAAAGTCCGGTAGCCCAGCCTCGACCATGGACAACACTCTAGGGATTTAAAATATATATGAATATTACGATGCACGATACATACAAATAAAAGAAAAATAAAAAACAATGCAATTATATGCGCATACAACAATATGAATGCTGTTCATGGTTACTTTTTACTCATAGCAAGGACGAGAGGGTTTCTGTTTTTTCCGATAAGTGCAAGTGGCTGGGATATCAAACTTTCTCTACCGGTGTACAAGCTACATCGACCTGCAAGGAAAGGACATTTAACGAATATATATATATATATATATATATATATATATATATATATATATATATATATATATATATATATATATATATATATATATATATATATATATATATATATATATATATATATATATATATATATATATATATATATATATATATATATATATATATATATATATATATATATATATATATATATATATATATATATATATATATATATATATATATATATAATGACTCAGCGCTAACAACTTGATTATTGAAACCGTTCCATTCATGTACCACTCTATTTGAGAACCAGTTCTTTCCTGTCTCTTTTTTAAACCTGAATTTCTCAGGCTTGAACCCATTATTTCTTGTTCTGTTCTGGTTACTGATCCTAAGAATTTTCCTTACGTCCCGCTTATTATAACCCTTATACCACTTAAAGACTTCTATCAGGTCCCCTCAACCGAAGTCTCTCTAAAAAATGTAAATTCACTAGCTTCAGTCTTGCTTCGTAAGGAATACTCCTCATCCCCTGCATCCTTTTAGTCATTCTTCTTTGTACTGATTCTAATAGACCTATATCCCGTAATATGGGGACCAGAACTACACAGCGTAGTCTAGATTGGGTATGACCAACGCCAAATATAGATTTAATATTACTTCGGGACTTCTACTTTCAACACCCTTAAAAATGAATCCTGATACCCTATTTGCCCTATTTCTGGCCTCTGTGCATTGCTCTCTTAGAGTTCAGAGCTACATATAACTCTGAACCTCAATCTTTTTCGTACTCTGAACCAACCAGAACTTCGTTGTTTATTGGCTGGGTTTCCTCTACCTACGCTAAGTACTTTGTATCTGTTGATGTTAAATTGCATTTGCCATCTGTCCGTCCATTTGTTCATTCTATCCAAACCTGCCTGCAAGGCGATGGCATCCGACTTTTAATATCTTTATTTTTTGACAGTGGTACGTTATCGTTTCCAGCATTCAATTTTATATTCACTACGGACCTGTTTGCATGATCGAGTTATGTTACGGACTGTTACGATTTTACTCGTAAACTCATTTGCGTGTGACGAACATCCGAAGTAAAATATAATAGGAATGTTTTGTAGCTGGATGTGACAGCCAAAACAAGTTGGGTCTACAGATTTGGCTGTGTCACCCAAAATACAAGACATTTGAATTTCTTATGACACAACATAAAGAAAGTCGGAAGTGTTGGCCAGACATCTAGATACGCATTTCCCTTAAACGATAAAGAAACGCGAACCGGGTTGTATTCAGAACAGATACGACAACGTCCAGAAGAATCCCGAGTCTCTGTACATATCTCTGTACAATATGTGTATATCATATATATAAAGAACAAAGCCCAGAAGACTGTTACCCCCGCCTATCAACAAGTTCTAAATATTCGTCTGACAGATACCACCCCAGAGTTATAGATTTATTAGATTAAATGTTTAATTTTGCGTTAGTCAGTTACGCACTTGAACGACAACTTCAATTCCTTCTCATGTTTCCATATATTGTGGTTATAATAAATCCTATTGAAATACGAAATACGTCATGAGAGAAAGAGAGAGAGAGAGAGAGAGAGAGAGAGAGAGAGAGAGAGAGAGAGAGAGAGAGAGAGAGAGAGAGAGAGAGAGAGAGAGAACGAAAAATAGTTATCAACTTACCGGTACGGGAAAAGTGTTCACTTCGAAGTGGAGTAATCACTGCATCTGAATCAATAATGACTTGTCGTCCAGGCACGACAGCTTCATCAAGCACTGATGAATATTGACTTACTTTTAAGTACCGTAAGCGACCAACTTTCTGGGAATCTCTCACTTCTCGAAAAATATCTGACTTGGCTTCCTGAATGTGAAAAGAAAAACATCATACACACACATTATATATATATATATATATATATATATATATATATATATATATATATATATATATATATATATATATATATATATATATATATATATATATATATATATATATATATATATATATATATATCCTGCTAAGCCGTCACCGACGCATTTCTGGTAAGCCATCACCATTGGAAGCTGCTACGCTACTACAACACGTCTACGGTGCTTGGTTCAGCTGGCTTCAGGGCCTGTGTCAAGTTTTTTTATGCCAAGTCTGCCCCGTCAGCCTGTTTCCGTACGACTTCAGCCCGTCACCGACGCCGTTCCTGTTTCAAGTGTGAACTTTTCAAGCCTTCTCATTCCCCGAAGTTCCAGCCCGTCCCGGGACAACAAAACACAATGTGGTAACTTCTACGATGGAAAAGGTAGAGCCACTTAAGAACTGATAAAACAAGGGGATGAAGAGCAGAAATATGATTACGAGAGTCGCAGCAAATTATAAAAGAGAGACGGGAAAAGTAATAATAATTCTAGAAGCTAGGATAATGACAGAAAGCTCTGCCGTAAAAACAGAAGCAAGAGCGGGAGGCTATCGCCTTGAGAGAATGAAGGGAAGATAACACCAAATCCGACTCCATCTTGGAACCATCTGTAAAAATAGGGATGGAGTCGGAATGTGTTAAACAGTGTTCTAGAAATAACAAGTTATAACTAGGAATAGCAGGACCGCAGGCAGAAGTAAGGAGGAATTGCTGTAACCAACTCCAGGAAACCTATAGTTACATACAGAAAGGGAAGGTATATTTAATGCCACCATAGCAGATGCAACCCTGAAGCCAAAAGGTTTAGGGAAACTCGGGTGAGACACATAGTTGAGATCGTGAATCGCGGGAGGCTGACACACAAGAAACTGACTCAGGAAGACGCTGCAGTCGATAACACCCACCTGGTCAGATCGCCATAAAAGGAGGGCACTGACCCACGCCATGAATGGCATTTCCCTGTTCTCCCGTTTTGGAGTATTTTGCGACATCTAGCCTGGTGAGGATTACATTTATTTCTCTCTCGTGGTGCATATCCTCCAGCATGGCATCTTGCAATTTAGTTTGATTTAATAGTTCATAGATTTTCTCACAGTTGTTTTGTATTTTAGTTAGTGCGGCTTTTATTGTTATGTTTGACCTTTATTTCACGTGCGTCAGTGTGGAGATGCCGGCCTTCTGTCCCCCTCTGATTCGCTTTAGTCTTTTTTTTTTTCATCTCTTCTATTTTTTGTATTGTAAGTTTTAATGGGCAGTAAATTAACACAAATCAGAATTATTCCTTGTTAAGCTGTTGTGGCGTGAAGCACCGAAAGACCGCGTCGTTGCCAGCCGCATCACTTTGCGTTACTCATGTGTGGTTGCCATTTACTGCGGTGTTTTAGTGGCATGCAGACATCAGACGGGATATGCACGTACTGCGGGCACGAATTAAGTCACCAACAAGGATTCGGTTCGAAAGACCACAGTTGTGAATTAGCATATACGTGCTAATGCCAGGTTAGAGAATATGAGATTTACCTTGGTTTAAGGTGCGGACATGAATACATCTAAATTCCTATCAGTGCAGAGGCCTGAGAACTAGACAGTACTTAGTTGAAGTCTTGGGTGGAATGTCCACCTGGGGCAGCAGTAAGCTGAGTTGAAGAAGTGGTGAATTGTACTGAACGCTGCCTGGTCTACTAAGCTGAGTGAGAGAACGCGACATGTTGGTGTAATAGCCCCTTGCTACTACACCATGCTATTACATTCTGGGAATGTAAGCATTCCCAGAATGTAAACAAACTGAGAGTGGTTTTGTTCCTAAATCCTGGATCCGCTAGAACAAGATACTCGTTACGATGGTTTGTTATATTTTATTATCCATCTCCATGAAACCCTGTTGGAACAAAAGTTCCGACAGTGCCAGATTCACACTCTTTTGATATTTCCATAAAAACTCCCTTAAAGAGGATGACCAAGTTCTATAATAAGGTCAGAAGATCATCAGTAGAGCAGACATGACGGAAGCCATACTGGTGATCTGATATAAGATTGCGAAATGATAAGTGTTTAAGTGTAAGAATATTCATGTTGAAGATATGAGTAGAGAGAGAGAGAGTAGAGAGAGAGAGAGAGAGAGAGAGAGAGAGAGAGAGAGAGAGAGAGAGAGAGAGAGAGAGAGAGAGAGATGGATACTAAAAAGAAAATTATAGGTATGGTAAAAATGTCAAAAAAAAAAACATTAAAAAATAAACAAAAAAGGACATAGGAAGAACCTTGAAAACTTGTGCTAAAAATGAGGAGGTTAATATATTACTGTTTTAATTATTTAGTTTGATTTAAAGCTAGGGCGTACTGACCGCAATGACCCAAACCACTGTATCTGGTGTTGTTCGTGTTCTACCCAAGGCACTGACCCCACTGAGCCAGATATCTGGCGTTCGATATGTGTCAAAGACACTGACCCCACTGAGCCAGACTACTGGCGTTGTTCGTTACGTGCCCAAGACATTGACCCCACTGACCCAGGCCCCAAGACCTGGCGTTGTTCGTTACAGGTCTTTCTCACTTGCCGACATGTTTTCTCAGTGCAAAGATAAAGTTCTGCCCAATACTATCTTACTGTTAAAATAAACAATTAAAACACTTAAACTTAATCTATAGTTTGCTTAGAAGACCAGCCTTCTCCACAAAATTAAGGACCTCATGTCCCGGGGAGAGAGCCCTCTCTCCAAGTATCAGCGACATCTGGAAAGTCCCATCCTCCGTGCCGTGAACGGTGTACATCGTCCCAGTGGAGGGCACTCGTTTTGAAAAGAGGCCTTTCATGATTCGAAAGTTTGTCCACGACGGAGCTAAGACCTCTCCCCACAACGCATCCCAGCCTAGACACCCAACCATCCAACACAGGACGACCTCAAAAGGTTGGCCCCTACGGGGAGCAGCACCGTTGACCTGTACTGGCAGCCTAAACACAGGAACCATTTAGTTTGGTTTCTTCACTGTCAGAGGATGGAGGAATGAACAAGCCCTGAACCTTCATCATCTGGCTTTTTCGCAAATGTATGAGTGGAGAGGAACCTGACTAAATGGTTTGGAAATAGTAGTGATGGCAGTAGTACAATTAGTTTCTAGTAAAGGAAGGAAAGATGAAGAAAAGTTGTAGATCCAGCTATATATCGTAATGGTGTCAGAAGTCATGAAGAAAGTTAGATATGAAAATATTTTAATAGTTTCTATTGATGACAGATTGGTCGAAGAATGTTTTTTGGTATGACTTCGGACAGAAATGTAAAGTCCATGAGCTTCAGGAGATGGAAGGCTCAGATACCGTCTGTGGGCCTTCTCTCTAACGTCTATGAGAACAGGCTCATTTAGCCCAAAGTTTATAAAGTTCAAGGCGAAAGACAGTGTGGAAATGTACACTACCAGTGCACACGGACATCGTTCCTTGACAAGGAAGCAGCTGTCATTCCATGAAAAGTCTGTAAAAAATACTTTTAGTTCTTCCTCATTGGCTAATGACCAGAGGCATCTCCACTTCGAAAGATCCTGAAGAGGAATTGGAGCGACAGGGCAAAATGCAGATATGAGGCTATGATCAGACGAGACCGAAAAAAAAAAAAAAATTATATATATATATATATATATATATATATATATATATATATATATATATATATATATATATATATATATATATATATATATATATATATATATATATATATATATATATATATATGATCAGGAGACCGGAAAAAAAATATAATAATAATATATATATATATATATATATATATATATATATATATATATATATATATATATATATATATATATATATATATATATATATATATATATATATATATATATTGTTGCATAACTTCACAACAAGAAGGGTCATATGGCGGTTAAATACAAAAATTGCATAAAAATATTCTGCAGTACCATGACAGAGGAGGAGGATGAGCATTATGTGGGTATGTATTGTCAACGTACGATAATCAACTGTGTATTAGATCCCCCTTCTTCCCAGATCATGGTAATGGAAGGGTCATCAAGCACGTCCCTAAGGCTCTGAAAGGGCTGAGGTACATGTCTCACGGCAAGAAGGGACATGAGATTGCCTTCGTAGCTTTTTGCCAAGACTAGTGTTGTCAATATCCATACTCCCATCAGCACACGCTCCCACCACTTCCCCCTCGCTTGCAGCTTGACACCTGAAAATAATGTATACCTGGAATTGCTGAACATTGATCTTTATATATATATATATATATATATATATATATATATATATATATATATATATATATATATATATATATATATATATATATATATATATATATATATATATATATAACATAAATAGCCGTTTATATACAAGGAAACCTATATACGAAATGATACACATACACAAACACAACACAATTAAACAACATGTAATAGAAGTAAACTTGGAGTTCTACTACATAATCTAACAATTTTTCAGCACTTCCTTTTATATAGCTGGTCGAAATACCTGAAACTCCATTCCTGAACATTACAAATACTATATAATTTCTTCTTACTGAATTTGTATTTCACTTTTCCCACTTTTTTTTTCCCTCGTCTCTTTGGGTTAAACTGTAAATTACTAGCTGAAACGTAATTAGGCATGTATTACAATTGAATGGTGTTTGATACATATATAAAATCATATACCTGTTAATTATTGTTTATGATATTCTTTGTATTCACAAAAGAAAAAAAAAAATGGTGTGTCTACTTTCTTCTTGTATGTATATACTAAATGGTGCCCAAAAAGAATTGTTTCATAACGAGTTGTCTGTGTCTTCCTAAACTGTTAAATACCAAATAAATTTGTTTTTTGCGTTACACAGGTGTCATAGGTGTTTTCCTATGAAGGGTCACGGCTTAGAAAGATATAAAGCTGGGTATGTAACTAAAAAAAAAAAACGTTAAAGACTTAACGGGCTAACACACACACACACACACGTCAACAGACAGTTGTGTACTATCCAAAGTACACCCTCATTTTGGTGAGTCGTACGCTTGTTAATCACTCTCGAACTCACATTCTTGTCAAAGCGGAGTATAATCATATTTTTCTCTTGTTCATATAATCATATCCTGATTAGATGCGAACATACCACAAACTTAGGTTTCTTTCCTGAAGGGAAGGTACGCAGCTCTTCCCTTAGGTCGAATAAGCGTGAAAATATTCGCCCTCGGGACAACTATCTCACCTCTATGGATGAGCGGAGACTGACTACCTGCACCTACTTCATCACATGAACATTACTCAGTGTAAAAAGGAGAAAGAGAAAGAGAGAGAGAGAGAGAGAGAGAGAGAGAGAGAGAGAGAGAGAGAGAGAGAGAGAGAGAGAGAGAGAGAGAGAGAGAGAGAGAGAGAGAGAGAGAGAGAGAGAGAGAGAGAGAGAGAGAGAGAGAGAGAGATTGCCATTGCACGTGGAATAAATTTTTACTCTGGTCACAATTCCTTGTTCGTGCCAGTCATGGCTGGGGCTCCATCTGAAAATATTCCGATACAGCTGATTCCGTTATCCTTTACAAAAGTTAGCCAGAGTTTGAAACACCACCATTCTTGAAGTTGTTCTCATCTATTTGCAAAACAAAAACTTCTCTCGTAGTTCATTCTCTCACACATAGCGGGATATGACATTTTGGTCACATCTCTGGATTTATTCAGCTGGATGGCAAAGCTATCCAGGACATATTCAAACACTGATAAGATGCAGCATTTCAGAGCGTCATTTGATATGCCTTAGCTTTTTCATCTCCTTGCATTCCTCTGCGAATTTCAATTGTATAAGGCCAGATAAATTTTTCCACAATGACTTGAGGCATTTTATATTGGCAAATTGACATAATGTGAAATATTAAGCAGCTTTTTTTCATTATCTATTTTACTTCATTTTATTTAATTTATATATATATATATATATATATATATATATATATATATATATATATATATATATATATATATATATATATATATATATATATATATATATATATATCGTATTGGTAGTATCATTTAAGCCGATTTGTGCACTCCTGACTTCTACTGACGATGTTTCGTCTAGAAGTACCTACTTAACTTTTGAGGGATTCAGACTCTCACTGGAGAATACTATCATATGCGGACCCCATATTGGGTTGCTGTAGCCTCCTAGGGGCCACAGACCTTGGTTCAGAAACACTGGTAAAGGAGATATAACGAGATTGATTGATTGATTGGTTTAAGCTACCGCGCCGCAACATCGCGGTCATATGACGCCGCTACAAACATTTAAAAGCGACAAAGATTATATTTTTTTAAATACTGATATTAAAAACAAAATTATAGATATGGTAAAAATGTTAAAAGACCATTAAAAAGTAAACATAAAAAAGGAAATGGGAAGAGCCATAAAAAAAAAAAAAAAAAGACGAGAGGGTTGGTATAGTAATGTTTTAGTTACTTAATTAGATTTAAAGTGAGGGGGTACTGACCCCACTGACCCAGACCACAGTGTCTGTCATTACAGTCTCTGGGCGGCGTCCCTGCACATGGACATACGGCGGAAAGTTACAAAAGTTATCTCACCCATCTTAGTGGTGGCAACCACATTTTCCCATCTGCTCTGCCAACTGGCGAGAACTGCTACCCTCATACTGGAGTATAAATCATGAAAAGGAATGGGGATGAAAGGAGCAACCTTAGTTGCCGCCCCTTGTAGCCAGCCTATCAGCCTTCTCATTCCCATGAACTCCCAGATGTGCGGGTACCCAACGAAATGTTGTGATATCCTCTGCGCTGAAGCAGGTGGATCCACTCTAAAACAGATAAAATTAGGGGGAGGGGAGAGAGGAAATAAAATGCTCCAGGACAGTCATTGTACTACGGAAGTCACTAAAAATAGTAAAGCTTGAAACTGGTAAGGTAAAAATTATTTTTAGAGCAAGAATAATAATGGCAGTTAACCTTGAAAATAGAAGCAACTCTCGGAAAGCTACCGCCTCGACAGAAGGAAGGGAATATAACACTGTATCCCACTCCTGCATTATATTGTGAACCTTTTGTATAGAGAGGGACGGAGCCAGCGTGTGTCGTTCCAAAAATAAAGTTCGAGACTCGTACTAATAAACAATAAGAGGGCAGATTGATACTCCCGAAAACTGCCAGTACCCGACCTTTAGAAGGCGATGGGGCCAAATGGAGATGAAGGATATATCAAACTCAGTAATGGTGGCTCTGACCCGATATCCAAAAGGCTTAGGAAAACTAGGGCGAAATCATATAAGGGAAAGCATCACGAGAAACTGTTTGTTGTACAAGTGAGACTCAGGAAGGCGATGGATTCGATATCAACACCTCATTACGAGAGACTGACGTCGTATGGCAAATGGTAGGACACCAGCATCCACCAGTAAGCCAGGGATTGGGGAAGAGCGGAATGCACCTGTTGCCAGGCGAATACCAACGTGGTGCACCGAATCCAACACACGAACCGAGCCTCAGTAGCAGACGAATAGATTTCACAACCGTATTTAAATTTCGAAGGAATAAGAATTCAGTGCAAGCCCAGGAGGGTCCGTCTGTCAGCGCCCGAAGAAGTATGAGCCAAAATTCTTAGAAGTGACAGCGACTTCATAGAAGCTGCTTTAATATAACGATAGTTAAGTACCCAAGTCAGGAAACTGTCAAATATATCTCTCAGGAAACGAGTTTCCTCCACAAAAGAAATTCTTCCATCATATAGATACAAGTCTGGGTCATACAGATACAGGTCTGGGTCACTACGAAGGTGGCGAAAATGCATGGCCACAGTCTTCGAAGCCGAGAAACGAAATCCCCGAGTTGCGGCCTACTGAGAAATCCTATTGAGTGCCACCTCCAGCTTCCTCTCCGTCAGTGACATCCGCGACGCAGAAAAGGAGATATATAAGCCATCAAACTTCCTTACGGCACGCTTTGTTCAAGTGGGCAAACTCCTGACAGATCGCCACCAACCTGTATCCATAAAAAACGACGACATAAAACATACTTTTTGTAGCGGCTAGTCCGCTAAATTAGTTTTATTAGTATGGTTCCAGAGCACTTTATAGCTTACAGACAGCATTATCCCATCCCGCTTTATTTCGCCATAGAGGCGCGCGGGAAGGGTATTTCCGCCGTAATGACATCAGAGGGTGAACCTCTGGCAAAGTGCTGAAAGAAAAAGCGCGTGATTGGCCATATGAAAGCTCGCTCGTGATAGGTCGTGGCACCCCCCCCCCCCCCGCCCCGCCGCTCCCGCCCAATTCAGCTCGGGGTGACGGCGCATTCATTCCTAATGAGAAGGAACGGTATCCCTTATACCCAGGGAGGAGGGAGGGAAAAGTCTAAGTGCTCTGGAACCAGACTAATAAAACTAATTTAGCGGACTAACCGCTACAAAAAGTATATTATTAGTCTAGGTTCCAGAGCACTTTATAGCTTAGCATGCGATAAGATAGATGGGAGGTTAGGGTACTAGGGAGACCGAGGGTAACATCAGGACCAGGATGAGACAATCACCCGAAACTCCAAGTTCACCATAAATGGAAAATAATAGGAGAATAACATGCTCGCTTTAGTTTATACCAAGTGATTTTAGTCCAGAGACTAAGGAGAACAGTAAGGAGTGAATAAAGTTGAAATTTACAAGGTTGGCTCGCAGAGCCAGAGGTCATGTCACTGTACATCCCAGAGGTAGCTGCGAGTGAGGACGAAGGTCGGGTCACTCGGTGAGCCTCCCCCCTGCCCCTTTTTATTTTTTTTTACCTGGGGCTCCGCCTTAATCCTGAAGCGGCTGAGGTGAGGTGGAGGCCTGAGTACCCATGGCGATGCATGGCATGGGGACCACCGAGTGTAGGAGGTACCTGTTCCTGAACGAAGAGGCGGACGCCCAGCCCCCCAAGTCCTGCACTCTCTGCACTGAGTGTGTACGCAGGAAGGCCAGGGAAGCCGCCATACCCCCTGATAGAATGTCCCCTGGGAGCCCTGCCCGGGTCTGCCAATTCTATTACTTTGCAGAGAAGTCTCGCCAGAGACATCGGTGACAGTGGTTTAAGTGACCTGGGGTTGCAGAGCAAGTGGTCTGGTGACGCCCCCGGAGTCACGGCGACGAAGTCCCTGAAGGCGTGAACAGGGCACAGGGGATGGGGCTGTCCCGATTCTAAGAAGGACGGAGTCTTGAGCGGCGCGATCAGATCGTCTGGTGATTCATTCTTAGCCAGGAACAAGGGTGAGGGTGTGAGGGAAGTCCTGGCCGAAGCACACTTGGAGAACGCCTCGTGCCTCATTAGGGCGGCCAGCTGGGAGGCCCTGTATCCTGACGCTAGAGCTATCAAGAACGCGGTCCTCTGCAGTTGTTAATCTTGATTTTGGGGGCCGCCCTCGAAAGTGAGGTACTTCTGGACCTTGGGGAGCGACCACTCTACCACTGGGCGTCTTGATGAAGGTCTCGACGCTTTGATACCCCTGGGTATCAGTTCCAGCGCTCTCCGGGCCAGGGAGATATTCAGCATAAACTTTAACGGGTCTGCCAGGGCCGCGTGGTGAGCCACTATCGTAGCCGAGGCCCTGTTGGTGGTGGTCCCCAGCCACGCCAGGAAGTCCATTACTACTTTTCCGACACCTGCGACACCCCACCCCGCCGAAGGAAGGCCTGGAACCTCATCCAGCAGGACTCGTACTGCTTGATGGAAGATGGGCGGTGGGCCTTCAGCATGGTCTGTACTGCTGAGGGGGGAACCGCCCCACCAGTCCTACTTTTAAGAATCTCCAGGCGTGTAACTTAAGAAACTCCAGGCGTGTAACTTAGGAAACTCCAGGCGTGTAACTTCAGTGACGATTGGAATGGGGAGGTGTCGTTGTCCACTAGGCAGGCTGACCCCAAGAGTAGCGGGTTGGGGCACCAGGCCCTGAGCTGGAAGCACCAGGGTTGTGCTTTCCACAGAGGTGCCACTAGGAGGACCTGACCCGAGTAGCCCCGCAGGGCCTGTACGACCCGGAGGAGGATTTTGGTTGCTGAGGGTGGGAAGAGGTAGATGTAGTTCCACCTGTTCCAGTCCTCCGTGAAGGTGTCCGGGCCGCTCGCCTGAGTCCTCTGGGAGAACGATAGGAACAGTAGTAGGGCCGTGTCCTGGGAGGCGAAGAGGTCCACTTCCAGTGTGGCGTATCTCTCCGTCAGGGACTTGAACACCTGTGGTCTTAGTTTCCACTCTACGGACGTCCCCTTGAAGCGTGAGTGCGCGTCCACCCAGGTGTTCTCTACCCCCTCATGTGCCTCGCTGACAGGTGGATGTTCCTCTCGGAGGCGAGTGCGAAGATCTCCTCCGTTAATTTGAGGAGCGCTGATGACCTCGCCGTGCCTTGCCTGGCAATGCACGGCACCGTTGCCGTGTTGTTCATATCGAACCTGATGGCTGTATTCCTGATGTGAGGGTGCCGAAGTAGCCATTCCTTGGCCACCCACAGCTCTCTCAGGTTGATGTGGGACTCGCGCATCCCGTCCTCCCACCCTCTATACGCCTGATGGCCCTGGTCTGACTGGTAGTCACAGCCTACGTCGGACGCGTCCGATGTCACTGTCAAGGTAGGCGCGGGGAGTAGCCGGGGAACTGACTTCTTCAGGGCGCCCTTCCTCAGCCAGGGTCGAAGAAGTTTGTGTAGGTGGCTTGGGATGTCACGTTGCAGGTCCCTCGGGAAGATGGGCACGGCGAGGATTACCTCCTTGGTCAGCCAGCGGTGCCTGAGACGGCCCAGCGTTAGGGCCGGGGCCGCGATGTTGAGGGTACCGAGAAGGGACTCCCATTGTCTTCTCAAGAAGGTGGTCAAGAAGTACTTGCTTGCGAGTCTTCAGGGCGTTGTCTGTGGCCAGAGAGAGGGTCGCGGTTGACGTGTCCCACATGATCCCCAGCCACTTTAGCTGTTGCGAAGGAATGAAGGAGGACTTGGGCTCGTTTATAACGAATCCCATTTCCCCCAGCACCTTCGCGGCTATCGCTACGCTGGATGCTGTACCCTCCCGGGTGGGCGAGTACAACAGCCAGTCGTCTGGGTACATGAGGACAGTCACCCCTGTCCCTGCCAGGACCGAGGCGACTACCCTCCCGAGCTTTGAGAAGACCCTCGGGACGAGAGAGAGTTCGAAAGGGAGCCTGGTGAACTGGTACGTGTCCGATCCCACCTGGAACGCCAGGAAGCGGCGAAACCTTGGAAGGCTCGGAAGTGACAGTGTTGTTGGCTTATTGTATGGCCGTTCACAGTAATCTCTTCGAGGTGGTGGTCCGCCAGCAAATCCTCCGCGGACGCTAACACGGAGTCAAGGCCTACAGCGGTCAGTGAAGTCTCCAGACTGCTGCAGGAATGCCTTCCCCTTAACTTTAACAAGAAAAATCCAGAAACTCTCCAAGAAAATAGCAAAAAATGGCCTAATTAAGAACACTACACAGCTTCTCGCCTGATCTACCAGCTCCACCAAACGTAAACAACCCCAGGCCGCCTTCATCCACGGTATTTCCTTTCTCCTGGCTCCCGCTTGTTGCTGTTGCTGGTAAAACTCATTTTCTACTGTCATGACGCAACCCCCAAATACACGAAGCAATAGTAGGAGAAGGGACAAGAGGGAAAATATGGACGAAGCGGCAAAGAACTCAAGAGATGGCGCCACGGTCAACCACAACACAGCAGCCGACACAAATATGGGCGAGCAGAAGCAAGACTCCCTGTCAACCACCACCACCACCACCACCACCACCACCACTGCTATACCTGAAGTGACCGACATAATCTCCAGGGAACTGAAAAATGCCAACTTATCAGGTGATATGCTATCCCTAGTCAACATTATTGGTAAAGTTATTCAGTCACAATTTGACACCTACCTTACAAAACTTGACAAGCTTAATAATGCTAAGGATGTAAAGATTTCATATCTGGAATCAAAAGTCTCTGCTCTAGAAACCAAGGTTACTGAACTTCAAGACACCAATGATGATGTAGATCAATATGAGAGACGAGACACAGTCATAATTAGTGGCCCTTCCCTGCCTGATGAGTCAACACATGAAAACCCTTCTGACCTAATAGTGAACACAATAAAACAACACCTTCACATAAACATGACACCCTCAGACATAAATGTTGCTCATCGCCTGGGTCCAAAACAACAAGGTAAAAAAAGACCAATCATTGTAAAACTCCAAAACCGTGCCAAAAAGTCTGAATTAGTCCAAGCCTGTATCACAGTTAAGCCACAATTATACATAAATGAATCACTCACCCCCAAACGACGATCAATCTACACAGTGGTACGTAACATTAGAGCACCTCTTCCAGCAGTGCTACACTTCTGACGGAAAGATCATTGTCAAATTAAAAAATTCCACCTCAAAATACATTATAACATCAGAATCAACCCTGGCTTCATTCCTGGAAAAGCACCCAGTATTTAAACCAGCAGCAACCTCACAAAAATCGTAAAGCCATTGTAAAAGCATTCAAGTTATCAAATTGGTCAATGATACACAAGATTGTGACATCAGTAATGATGTTTATATTACCTTATATTGGACTATAACCCAAATAGTGCATTCCTAATGCAGAAAATTTTTCTCTGCACCCGTTTTTTGTTCTCCATTCTTCTTAAAACTTGCATCACTTTATTCTTTCTAACAACCCCTACCTTTAACTTACCTTCTACCTCTTTTTTCTAATATTATACCACTCTATCCTCTCTTTTACACTCTCACCCTTCCAAATCTATATTCATACTCCTACCTTACTCACATATCCTGTATTTTTACTTCTTATCTCTCAGCTTATTCTATGAATCTACCTGACATAAATTTATATAACACTTTCTTTGACAATGAAGAAATAAATGATAGAAACAGTATAGATCTAGAAATAATCAATACTATGTATGAATCAATTAACATAGATAATATTTGTAAATATCATGACATTCACTCCTACAATCTATCACTTCCTACAAATTGCACAGACTATTTGAATATATTTCATGTTAATACTCGATCTTTGAACAAAAATTATGATAAAACTCATTTCCCTTATTACTTCTCTTCCTAAAATTCCTGATATCCTGTGCCTCAGTGAAACATGGCTCAATCCGAACACAGCACCACTCCATGAAATTAATGGTTTTAAATCTTACCACACATTTAGACCTGTTGGATTTGGTGGTGTTGCCATATATGTCAAGGACAGTATCTCCAGTAGCCCACAAATTGATTATTGTTTGTGTACGGACAACATCGAACTTTGCACAGTTAAGATCACTGTTGGAAATACCAGCTACGTCATTTCTTCCCTTTACCGTCCCCATAGTAAACACCACCAAGTAAAGGAATTCACTGACCTTATGGATGAATTACTTTCACAAAATTTTTTCATGAATAATAAATGCATCATAACTGGGGATTTCAACATTAACTTATTGGAACACAATGATCATCCACCAACAAACAACTTCTTGAGCATGATGCAGTCTTGTAACTACATTCCACACATATCACGCCCTACACGATTCCCTGACGACAACTCCACAGCAACTCCTTCCCTTATAGACCATATATGGACAAACTTTACAGCCCCTTCTTCTCCTGGGATTCTTTTTCTCCCTTGAGTGACCATCTCCCAAGATATCTGAACCTCCCCATCATAGAAAAGTTAAATGAGACCCACAAATTATCTTTCAGGATAAAAATTATTGAAAATTTTGCTAAATTTCAAGCTAAATTATCAGAAGTAAACTTGTATTCTCTATTAACTCACCATGATACAAACATAAATTGCAATGTATTCTTAGACATAATTTACAGCTTATATTACTCTGCATTTCCCAAAGCAACAAAGCAAATCTCAACTAAAAGACTTCAAAACCCATGGATCACTCAAGGTATCATAAAATCTATACATCACAAATATAATTTGTATATATCTTATAAATTGGGGATCATTGATTTTGATGTGTATAAACACTTTAGAAACTACCTAACAAAGTTAATTCAAATCACAAAGCAAAATTACTACCTACTAAGATTTTCTGACTTTCGTTTAAGCACCAAAAAGATATGGCTAACTATAAATGAACTCTCTAACTCTATTAAAAAACCCAGCTCCACTACAAAATCAGTTTTTCTCAATAATCAAATTTTTGACACCCAACTTGAAGTATCAGAGGGATTTAATGACCACTTTACAAATATTGCCCCAAAACTTGCTAACAAACTGCCTCCCACAGACACCTCCCCAAAATCATTCCTTCGCGGAAACTATCCTCACTCCATGGTGATGCCTCTCGTAACACCCGATGACACAATACAAGTAATAAATGCCCTCAAAAATAAAAAAAAGGACATTGACGAAATACCTATCCATGTAATAAAACAATATAATACATTATTTTCCATACCCCTCACAATCCTTTTTAACCAATCAATTAGCACAGGAATGTTTCCAGAAAAACTTAAACTTGCTAAAATTACTCCAATACACAAAACTGGTAGCAAAACTGATCTTTGTAATTACAGACCCATCTCTATATTATCAAATTTCTCAAAAATATTTGAATCTTTAATGAAATATCAACTTATGCTATACCTGAAGAAAAGAGATATTTTAAATAATAGGCAGTTTGGCTTTAGATCAGGATTAAACACCTTTGATGCCATAAACACCTTCACGTCAGACCTTTATACTGCACTTAACAAAAACAAATCCATACTTTCAGTCTTTATAGATTTTAGTAAGGCATTTGATACAGTCCAATCCAGTATCCTCCTTGATAAAATGTACCACTATGGTGTCCGGGGTTGTGTCCATGACTGGTTTCGATCATATTTAAATAACAGACAACAGTACACCATTTTCAACAACAC
Source organism: Scylla paramamosain (assembly GCF_035594125.1). NCBI lineage: Eukaryota > Metazoa > Arthropoda > Malacostraca > Decapoda > Portunidae > Scylla > Scylla paramamosain. The sequence goes on from NC_087194.1 coordinate 5,730,485, forward strand.
CTCATCCTCAACTAAACCTGTAGAGTTAGGAGTACCTCAAGGAAGTATACTGGGTCCTATCCTTTTTCTTATATACATCAATGACATCTCTAACATTTCTGACACTCTCCACACTATACTATTTGCAGATGATGCCACATTCTATTTGATAGGAGAAAATCCAACAGAACTAATTAATAAGACAAATATAGAACTTCAAAAATTCTCAAACTGGTGCCTGGCTAACAAACTTACAGTTAATACCACAAAAACTCATTATATTCTATTCACTAAGACTATTACCATACACCAACCTCTACCCAACCAAACCATACTAAATGAAAGTATCTTACAAGTAGACAAAATAAAATTCCTTGGTGTAATTTTTGACAAACACCTAACTTTTAAGCACCACATCTCCAATCTCTGTCTACGGCTATCCAGAATCATTCCCCTACTTCTCAAAGTAAAACACTTTGCCCCAATTAAAATTCTTAAATGTCTGTACTATGTTCATATATACCCACACCTTACCTATTGTAATCCTATCTGGTCCCAAACCTACCCTTGTCATCTATCCCAGGTTAATATACTCGTACTTCATAAGAAAATTATTAGAATATTAACAAACAGTGATTTTAATGAACATACTCAACCATTATTTAAAAGTCTCAATATCCTAAACCTTGCTGATTTATCTCAACTCTCCATTGCATCATTCATGTACAAAAAAATTAAGTAACTACAATACACAACCTTTACACAATTACCAAACTCGAAACCAGTATTCACTCTACATTCCCAGACCTAATTTAACACTGTTCAAACACTCCACCATGTATATAGGACCTAAGATTTGGAATTATTTACCAGGTGATATAAAACAATCAGAGTCTATCTTGCTTCAAAACAAAATTAAAGAGTCATTTGTTATACGCTTATTAGTTATACACATGTTATACGCTTGTTATATGTTATATGTTATACGCTAGCTCATCAGACATTACCCTCATGTACTAGTATCATCACAGTAGTCAATAATTCATGTGAAATGGCAATAGTATATCTATAATATACTATATTTTCTTGTATCTTTTTATTCAACTTTCTCCTAGTATTGATAAATTCTTCATGCATTTACATTGTATTATTAGCGTCATTATCTTTCTTCTTCTTCTTCTTCTTCTTCTTCTTCTTCTTCTTCTCCTTCTTCTTCTTCTTCTTATTGTTATTATTATTATTATTATTATTATTATTATTATTATTATCATTATGTATTTGTTAAAGTGCTATTTTATCTTCTGTTCCGTGCAATTTCTTCCAAAATCAGTATTATTAGGTATTAACAAAGGTAATTTGTGCTTCATATGAGGAGTTCCTTTAGACTTAGCAACTTATTTATATTTTCATATACCCATATTATTATTATTATTATAGGTACAAATTTAGATTTCCTGTTATTGCACAAGGTAAAAACTCAAGGATAATTCTTCATTATATGGACAAGTGTTTTATTACTCTAATATATAGGATTAAATGTTCTTCTTCTTCTTTCTTTTTTTTTTTATTTTAAGTTACTTTTATAATTAGTCCTAATATATGAATATAATTTTTTTTTTGTCTGCCCATAAAGCAGTTGCTTGCTAAGGGCTGTTTGTTTGTTATAAAATTATATTAAGTTCTTAACTCAACTGTAAAATGACAAACATAATAAAGTGTTTAAAGTGTTTAAAGTGTTTAAAGTGTTTTTAACCTTGTGTGGATCGAGACGTGCCAGTAGGCATCTTTGAGATCCAAAGATGCTAGCCAGTCGCCCTTTTGGAGTGTCATCCGAACTTGGGCCACTGTAACCATCTTGAAACGCTGGGGTTTCAAGAACTTGTTCAGTGCACTCAGGTCCAAGATTAATGTTATCCGACTTGAGTCCTTGGGGACTGGGAACAAGCGGGATAAGAAAACCTTTCCTGTCGCTGGATCCACCAACATCTCTTGGACATATTCACTGACCACCGGGGACGTCCTGGAGCTGGGGGGTGGTCGTCGGAGGGGCGGAAGTGTGGTCCAAGGCCAGGTGAGGCCTTTCCTGATCACGTGGGCCGCCCATCCCCGCTGAGGCCGCGCGTGACCCCAGCCGAGTAGGCAGCCCTGTGTGTAATCACTTCCTGGGAGTTCCCGGCCTCCCTTGTTGACGCTGACCTCTTTGACGGGGGAGAGCGGTGGAAGACCAGCTGGGAACGGCCGCAGGTCTCTCCCTCCGCGGTTGCTGCTGCTGCCTCCTGGCCGGGAAGTGGGGCCCCGGCTGTGCGCTGGCCGCGGGGCGCTGGGTCGCACCCTTGCCCCGAGGTTGGTGCCTCCTATCCTGCTTACCCTGCAAGGACGAAGGAACCGGTCGCAGCTTGTACTGGGGTGGTGGAGGGGGTAGTTGGATGATGGTCGGGACACTGGCGAAGACCTTGTCCATGGCCTCGGCGTCGAATAGACCAGGAGAAAGGGATTCCGCTCTATGGACCCCGCGCTTGGCTGCATCCGGGACGCCTTTCACCGCCGACTTCCTGGCTTCCGTCCACTCCGCGGCTAGGGTACGGGCGAGGTGCGGAAGGTCGAACGCCATCATGCCGGCCGTGCCCTCCGCCACGGCTGCCATCATTTTGAGGATGTCACTTAGTTGATGAGGAGAGGCAGAGTGGAAGTTGTCGGCCAGTGACGTCAGACCATCTCTCAGGACTGAGACCAGGCCGACTGTAGAAAGCCTGTGGGCGAGGTCAACTTTTGCCTGGGCCTCCGTCGCTGCCAGCCTCTGGTCTGGTTCACGGACTTGGTGTGGCAGCGTAGACGTCACCCCCCCTTCCATAGCATCCTCGCTAGCCTGGGGTCCGCCCTGGCTGTAGGAGGGATGATCTGGACGGATGGAGCGTTGGGACGGTGTGCAGAGCTCCTTCCATGGTCCACTGCCTTCTCCAGCATGGATGCTACGTCCAGCGACTTCTGACAGTGGCAGTACCGTCCAGTGATAGGGCACCAGGTCTGTGTCTCCCTCCTCTTCCTGCAGGGGGAGATGTGCTCCCCAGGTGACGGGAGCGGGGGTAGGGGTGAGGCCCCACAGGAGGAAGGGCATCCCTTTCTAAGGGTTCACCACTCGAGCCTCGGCTCCGGCTCTAACTGAGATGGAGTCGAGGGCACTACAGCCGGAGAGGCATTACCTTGGAGGGGTACAGAGGGAAGTGCAGGTGAAGCCTGAGGGGGAGCCTGAGGGGCCAAGGAGGTTTTAAACTCAGGAAGTAGTGCTAGCAGCGTATCCTTAACTTCCCCTCTGATTTCAGATTTAAGGTCGGGTCACCGCCTCTCGAGACGTGACCTCTCCTGAAGGAGCCGGAGCGCCGAGAGTGGTGGCGTCTACGCCTAGGGGGAGAGGGAGAGGGGGACGCTGAAGGTGAAGAAAGATTAAGCCGACGAGGACCGAGAGTCCGACCTCGTGCGGTGTGACCTCTTCACCCTAGACCTATCCCTGCTATTCCGTCTCTTGCGGTGATGTCTAGGGCTCCGAGGAGTCCTACTACACCTGTCCACCGCAGAAGAGCTCCTTCTCCTACTATGGGAGGATCTCCTAGGGGAGCCCCCACGACTTGGAGAAGGGGAAGGAGAGGGGCCTGCGGGGAGAACAAAATCGAAACCGCAGGAAAGGGAAGTAATCCCGACCCGGAATCCCATAGGAAAACGGGGAGGGGATACGCCGTGATACAGGGAAACGCCAGGGAAGGCGACCGGGATCCCGCCAGCAGGGACCCGGTACCTGGTCACCGAGCGCGCCCCACGCACAGCTCGGAGGCCCGCCAACGCCACCCATCTAACGCGTGATCAGGGGGGGGGCGCTCGGAGTACTAGGGGGGGATCCCTGCACGGAACCCCCTAGTAGCCGAGAACATAGATGTCTTCTCGCCAGAAGCGAATACTACTGCTATAGGCCAGACCGTGGCCCCCAACGGGGAGCCATGGTGGGACCACAGGGCAGGTGTACCCCCCCGTTATTCCAACAGGGAAGGGTGATGACCCTCGACGAAACACGTACCGACAGACGCTCGAGCGTGAGTGGCCAGCGGTATGGGGAAACGCCGGGGCGGGCGACTGGCACCCTGCAAGCAGGGACCCGGTACACAGTCACCAAGCACGCCCCACGCACAGCTCGGAGACCCGCCACCGCCACCCATCTAACACGTGGTCAGGGGGGCACTCGGAGTATTAGGGGGGGATTCCTGCACGAACCCCCTAATAGACGAGAACGTAGATTCCTTCTCCCCAGAGACGAATACTACTACAGGCCAGACCGTGGCCACCAACGGGGACTCACGGTGGGACCACAGGATAGGTGTACACACCTGTCTTCCCAACAGGGAGAGGTGAAGACCCCCAACGAAGCCAACCCGAGGCACCCCACACCCCCCACGAGGTTCCGTGCAGAACCGCGTGTCGGGACCCAAAGCCGGTGCCCCATGGTGATCCCCACGGGGAGCCTCTCACCCTGACATAACAAGATCACAATTAAACACCAGCCGTATACCTGACTCCGGAAGATAACGCTTCACGAAGCCGGTAACCGCACAAAACAAGGGCGAAGCTGACGCTCCTCCCGGGAATTACCCGGCTCCTGAGGAAAAACCTCACGAAGCTGGTAATTACCCTTCGTCAGAAGTAACACAACTGACGAAAACAACACATAAAAGAAACGAACAAAAGTAACGGAAAACTACCCGACTACCCGAGGAAACAGCAACGTGGAGCTGGTAGTTACCGCCTTCACCTGAGAAGCATTCATTTGGGAGGAGCAACACCCTAAGGTCGAGATAATAACTAGCTAAAAGAGAAGGCCCTAAGCCTACACTACTCGACCTTCGGATCCCTGACAAACACGTGGGGCTCTACCAAGGTAGGCAATCCTAGGAAAAACAGGAAATCGAACTTACCATTGAGAGATGCGATCACGTCGATTTCCGCAAACAGAATGTGTCATCAACCCGAGCGGCGGCAGTGGGGGGGGGGGTCTACACACGTGCCACGACCTATCACGAGCTATATCATATGGCCAGGGATGGACCAATCACACGCTTTTTCTTTCAGCAGTTTGCCAGAGGTTCACGCTCTGATATCATTACGGCGGAAATACCCTTCCCGCGCGCCTCTATGGCGAAATAATGCGGGATGGGATAATGCTGTCTGTAAGCTATAAAGTGCTCTGGAACCTAGACTAATAAACTATTGTATAAAAATAGGGAGTCGTCCACGGAGACCTAAATCGAACAGACTAAGTAAAATGCCATTACGTAAGCTTTTTCAATACTAAAAAAAAAAAAAAAAATGACATGATGTTTATTAGCAAATGCCTCACAAATGGAATATTCCAGAGACAATAAAGCATTAGTCGTAGACCTCATTTTCCCAAAACCGTACTGAACACAAGACAAGTAATTGCCTCTAAGTACATGAGCCTGACATTCACCATCTTTTCCAGCATCTTACAAGTGCATGAAGTTAAAGAAATGGGGCGATAATTACTCGTTAGCTGATGACCTTTTCCAGGCTTTGGAATGGAGATGGTTACAGCCATACCACAAGAAGATGGAAAATAACCGGTATTCCAAATAGAGTTCTAGAGATCAAATACAAAGGTAAAAGCTTCATCGGACATGTGGCACAAAAACGAATATGGAATGACATCGTGACTTTGGGATGAATCATGGCGCTGAAATAAAGCCATGTGTAGCTGAGACCAAGAAAATGGGTAGCTCAGACCAAGAAAATGGGACGTTATAAGACTCTTTACCAGAGGAGGCAAAATTGACGCCAGTAGATTCCTGATGTGGACGATGAAGTGCCATAAGTGTAGATGGATCCTTTCTGGAGACACTTGCAAAGTGCTCAGTAAACAGGTTGGCAACTGTCTTTGGGTCTGCCACCGTGCTCCCATTCATGGGAAAGGATAGGTGATGGAAGTGCAGAGTACTTCCCAGATATTTTACGGACTCTGTTGAAAATCTCGGTGAGTGGTGTACGTACTGCGATGGAAGAGACATAACTCTTCCAAGATCTCGGTGAGTGGTGTGCGTACTGCGATGGAAGAGACATAACTCTTCCAAGACTCCCGCTAAGTAATATTTAAGGTGTAATGCGCACGGGCACGTGCTGAAAAGCCTCCAAGCGGTGGATGTCCCCACGATGTCGTCGAAGGCGAGAAAAGGCAGCACGCTTTTCTTGAAAAAATCTGCATTACACTAGGGAACAGGACGTTTAGAAAAGAGGTCTTTGGAATGGATTGAAGAGCAGCAGAGTGCAAGACATCGGTGAAGTATGTTACTGCCTAATCACAGTTTCGTATCTCATCTACTCGCAGGGCAAGGGTTCTGAGCTCTGTGAATAGGTTCCAATTCGCTTTATCTAGCCACCAGAGAGGACGTGGCCGTGGTACAGAATCAGAGAAATGATCGCTTCTATATTAATCTGATAAAACACTCCAATTAAAGTCAAGAAAGGAATTAGAGGTAAAGAGAGAAAAATGTATTGTTTTTTATAAATGTACCAGTTTGAGTATTGAAAGGGGTAATGTCTCCAGTTTAAAATATCTAATCCTGACTCGTTGATAAAAGAAGCAAGTAAAATACCACGAGGGTTGAAAGCGTCATCATCCAACAAAGGATGGCGACCAATGAAGTCACCTAGTTGAAGAGGAGAAGGAGGAGCCTCTAAAAGGTTATCGCGATCATCCCTTTTAATAGGAAGACATGGAGGCAGACATAGGCTGCACAATGTATGAAATAAATTTATAAAAATCTTAATAGCAACAACCTCCAGTAGTGGTGATTAAATCTGCACATTGTCAAAAGGAATACATGTGCAAACAAATTTGGCAGTGCTATCATGGCGGCCCTGACCAGGAACAGAAGTGGAGAAGATACCCAAGACGACTAAAGTGAGTGAATTTTCCGAGCATTGTCTCTTGCAAACGACTGCAAGCATGAGAGAATCTAGAGAGTTCCTCATAGGAGGCACACAAACGGTGACAATTCCATTGCAGATTCTTTAATTTTACTATCTTGAGGGGGTTTTCAGGGAACCCCCAAAGAAAAGTTTCCATTTGCCAACGTGACTTTTTTTTGGTAGGCGCAGAACCCTGAGATTGTGGAACTGGTGTGGGGATAACTACCAGCACACGAGTCTCCGTAACTCCTGAAAAGACCGGAGGAGGAAGATTCCTCGAAAATGACATATCGGTATTGCTCTTGGAGAAGGACTTTAGAAGACAGGCAGAGGACCCCTTTATATCCATATAATTGGATATAAATTTTGATTACGTTTGACTCAGGGACATATGACGCTTCACAGCTCCACAGGGATCTTTCTATGGGGGGGACGCCCGTTGAGTCTAAGCACAGACCCCCCGGGAATGTTTCTGATAGGATTGATGAGGCCTGGGGGAATTGTTAGTGGCAGCTTTAAATTAAAATCTTGTAAGTCGTTCGTGATTAGAAATCCATGCGGGCGTGGACTTCGGTAATATGTACTTTTGTATGAGGAGTCTTTGATGTAGTTGGTAAAGATACAATGGAGGGCTTTGCTGAAGATGTAGTGGAGGGTTTGGTTGCATGCAGAAGGGATGACACTTTCCAGTACATAACCAAAGCAGCGACATTCTCACAGGAACGGGAAAAAAAACAATTATGGTTGAGAAAGGCGTGAAGGTGTTGCATCCTTATTACTTGTTGTGGAAGTACCTGTGGTAGAGGTAGAAGAACTAGATTGGAGGGAGGAGGTTGGAGGGATGAGGTGTACTCGTATGTATTAGCCCCACCATCTTTCTATCTAAAAAGAATTTCCTGCCTGTCACTACCGAGACTAATGAATTAAGAATTAGCTAGTTGAAGGATGTCCTACTCAAGGCGGTACCTTTTATATTGTCGAGGGCGTGGCGGATGACCTTCTCTGTTAAATAAGCAATAAGGGTCTCATTCGCATTCAAGCGTAGGGTGTGAGTCAAGGGCAGAGCATTGACTGCACTGGGGACGACTTGTACAGTTGTTCCTTCCATGACCGAACTTGTAGCACCGGTAACATTGCAATGGACGATCGATGAAAGCCTTTACTGAGAGAGAGAGAGAGAGAGAGAGAGAGAGAGAGAGAGAGAGAGAGAGAATCGTTCTGAACACGGTCGGGGAGAAAAGAACCATAAAATGTGAGCGTTGTTGAATTCGTTGAATATTATCTAGACATAACTGAAGGGTGTGATTTCCTGAGAGTTCGTAAAGATCCTGGTTGTAAATGCGTTCTTTACAGTAAGTGAATGTTGAGTGTGGATTGATAGATTGAAAGATTCTATCAGAAGGGCATGATAGATGGAGAAGCATCATCGCCTGTGTTAAATCTTTACTTCGGATGAAGCCACCTTTGCCATATCTCGATGTTATTTATAGAGAGTACTCCAATCTCCCTTTCCAGATACTTGGCACCGTGAATAAAGTTTCCTCGACCTTCCCTATAATATGCTACCAGTAAAGTGTAGGTGGGTGGTGAACTTTGAGAGCTCGTTCTTCAGCAAATGGGAACTCGTTCCTCAGCAAAATCAAAGATATTAGGATTGTAATCATTCTCGCTGTCAGCTACATTGCTTGATCGAATGACCTCAGCAATGCAGCTGTTCTCTCCAAGTCACAGATAAATTATTTCCTTAAAAGCAGCTTTGGTAGCAACGTCTGATGTAAATGTCGCATAACAACGATTACAGAGATAATCGCTGTCGTATTTGTGACGGATACGGAGAACTGTTCTGAAAAGCTTGATAACTGAGTGCATAGCACGGTATGACATGAAGGCATAGACATTAATGATCATGAGTGTCAAGACAGGACTCGGCAACTGACCCAAGGCGTCTTCAACCTTGGGAAGCAACACCAGGGACAGTAAGAGCTGTATAACAGCATCACGACCAGAGGGGGACGTCTCGAGGGCCTTGTTGATCGCCCATCGAGGACCAGAGGACCAGATGGGTAAAACACTCACCACGGCCTGGTACCGCTGCTGGTTGATAAGGTCAGTCGCGTCTGACCAGACTGCCTCGAGGTGCAGGAACCACGTGGACACGTCGTATGTGAAGGCAGTCATGTTTAGAATGTCACTATTAGACGCCATCTCGTGTCAAGGTTACACTCCGGGTCAGCAAAATAAAGCCAGGGCACGAATGGAAACAGCCAGCCACGACAAGTCAGTTTTCTCCAAAATCAATCTTCTCCAGGCGTTCCCCCAGATTCCTGTGACTGAGGTGGTCATCCTCTCACCGGCAGCACATGGCACGCACATCTCCGCCAAATGTTCTCCTGACTCTAGGACCACGGCCTCAAAATCCAGCCTAACAAGCGTGTATTTGCAGTCCTGTCCGTGGACTTCCTGACCCATAGAGTGAGTGCAGCTGGCCCGGAGTCCCTCCCTCAGAAGGTGTCGGCCACTGAAGACTTCCTGGACCCCACAACGGTCAGGAAGCTGAGGGAATTCCTTGGTCTGATTAACTATCACCGTTTCATCCCCAAGGGTGCTATGCTCTTCGCGCCTCTCATGGACCTCCTCAATGATAAGGATCTCACTCAGGCTCGTGGATGGGGAAGAGGGCGCGATAGACACATTCAACATCAAGCGACGGTTCATCTCCTTCACCCGCCTCGCCTACCCGGTTCCCCACGCTCCAACGGTTCTCCTCACTGAAGCCGCAGCGGAAGCAGTGGGCTCGGTACTCCAACAAGAAGTCGACGGTTAGCTCCATGCCGTCGCCTTTTTCAGCAAGCGGTAGGAGACTACCCAACGCTCGTAAAGCGCCTTCGATAGGGAGCTCCTGGAGGTGTACGAGGCTGTGCATCACTTTTGCAACTTCCTGGAGGGCCGTGAGTTTCACGTGTTCACCGACCACAAACCATTCACGCACGCCATGACACAATCAGGCAACAACTTCACCTACCGTGTGTTTAGACAGCTCGCCTTCATATAGGAGTTCAGTACCGATATCAGGCACATGCAGGGAGAGGAGGACCCTGTAGCTAACGCTCTCTTCCACGGCGACTTACTCCACCGGAGCGTGGCCACAATCACACGTCCACCACCCCTGGACTAGGCAGCGCTAGCAGCGGCGCAGGAAAACGACCATGAAGTGCAGGCGCTACTTGAGGGGCCCACAGCACTTCAGCTTGTCCGTCCGGTGTCACATCCTTGAATCCCCCTCGTTGCTATGGTGTGACATTTCCTGCGGCCCGGCGCTTATCCATCCCACGGCAGTACCGCCGGTAGGTCTTCACCCATTACCAGTCCCTCAACCACACCGGCATCCTGGTTACCCACCGCATGGTCAGCAGGCGGGCGGTGAGGCCAGGAACAAGGAGGGATACTTGTCTTCCCTCTCAGGCCGTCAAGGTCCACCGCTATACCCACATCCCCTTGCAGTCCATACCCACGCTCACGGACCGCCTCTACACCATCAACGTCGACCTGGTCTGGGCGCTGACACCCTCCCGTGGCCACAAATATCTCCTTACCTGTGTTGATAGAATCACCCGCTGGGGATCCGCCATCCCCATTCCAGACAGCACAGCGGAATGTATGGCCGCCTTAAGGAAGCTGCCACACCCCACCAGCTGGGTAGACGCCATACCTATCATTCTGGTAACTTTACAAGTCACTGAGAAGGACATCCATTACACGTTGACGGAGCTGGTCTACAAGGAAGACTTGCGGCTTTCATGTCAGTCAGTCGATCCAGTGGATGGCGGCCACTCCCTGTCCTTCCTATCAGCGCTCCGGTAGGACAGTTTACCGCCCAGAGTATTTCCAGGCTTCCTAACCGCCATTATTTTCCATCATCATTCCTCCTGTACCTATGTTTCTCTGGGTTGAGGAGCACTGTAGTGACCTCGCCTCTCAGGTCGGCCACTCCCTGCTAATCTCTTCCAGGTATTTCCGGAGCTAATCCCCTGCAGGTGTTGGCAAAGTAAGGTAGCAGCACTGATGACCTGAGGTGTGTGCTTCCCCGACTCTACACACAGCAGTCATCGCGCCACTCTCGTCTCGTCCACACACTCCGCATCCGTCTCTTTTACTCTATGCATTTAGTATAATAAACTCAAGGCTGCTGGCTGTGTTCCCATTTTTCCTGCGTCCTGGCTCAGTGTATACAACAGTGCATGAGAGAGAGAGAGAGAGAGAGAGAGAGAGAGAGAGAGAGAGAGAGAGAGAGAGAGAGAAGAGAGAGAGAGAGAGAGAGAGAGAGATGCGTGTGTTGTATATGATATACAAATAACTTACCTTCCTGTACCAATATTCCAAAAATATCCAGCTGCAGAATGCTCCAATGATTCTTGTCAACCATCCCATGAAAGTAGATGCAAGACAAAAGTGATTGAATGACAGGCAATAGCAGAAGAGTGACTGCAGTTGCCGCCCACACCATGGGACCTAGTGCTAGCAGAAAGCCCCAAGGATCTATTTCAAAATTGCCACGACCAGCAAGCACCCTGACTGCAATTACTTGCACTGGCGAGGTGAAATCAACAACTGTGGCTCGAGATGGGCTCATAGCGAAGGGTCCAAGTCCAATGTCCACCTCCTGAAATAAAAGTATATATATATATATATATATATATATATATATATATATATATATATATATATATAATGTATTACGCTCCACGCACAGACCATGCAAAACACGCACGCACGCACCTGTAGGCACGCACGCGCCCGTGGGCGCGCATACGAGCTGTGAGAGGGTAGTAGATGCGGCCGGAAGGCCGGTGTTAACATGAAAATCGACTGATCCCGTGACGTCCGCTTGACACCTCAGGACGGGCGCTACGAATAACAACCTCCGGAGGAAGCCACAGAGAGGACGAGGGAGTAACAACCCTCTGAGGGTAGGCACGAAGGGCGACAACTTGTGTTTGTACGAAAACGGTTACTGCTGACCCAGCTCTGTCCACGTGACTCCTTATTTATATGAAAGCAGCTACTGCTGACCCAGCTTCGCGTATACACAAAAAAACAGCTCCTGCTGACAACAACCCCATCAACGTGAATCCTTGGGCCGGGCGCTGGGAATAACAACAACCCTCTTAGGAAGCGAGGGAAAACCAAGACAGAAAAAAGACATCTCTAGCGAGAGGAGGCCGTGTGCTCAGCGAGCTCCGCCTTCAGGCAGCCTCAGCGTGTCAGCGTCTCCCGAAGGGTCGACTCCGCGCCTCGTGACTAAGACTAACGTGTAGTAATCTTACATAAATGAACAGAGTACAGCAAGCTAGCACAGCACCCTCAAATGACATCCTCAAATGGAAGCGTCCTGAGTGCCGTATCAGCGGGCCCTGAGCGCAGGAACGCACACGCCCGAAGGGCGCCTGGGACATCAGATAACTCCACGGACGTTGAGTGCCATCCTTCGGCAACGAACCTTAACAGCGACCAGCGGCGATCACCCCAGCCTAACCAGTAACCCCGAGCCACAACAGCCTTAATATACGCCCCTGCCGACACTTCTGCCCAGGAAAAGCGGTGCAGTTGACAGTGGCGGACGGCTCACTCACGTCCCGGTCACCACGGAAGCAACATCGTCGAGGGTGATGTACTCTAGCTTAAGGGATGATTGGGCAGGCCGACAGGCGACCCTGGGGGGCCTGCTGTGCGGCTGGGGCCCCCGTGGCGGACTGGGAGGGTGCCACTCCGGTATACCCGAGGAAATCATCGGCCTGGAAGTGTAGAGTGAACACATGTCCGACCTGACACTTGTAGGTAGATGTGTTGGGAGATGCTGTGCCATTGGCCGATCGAATAGAACGTAGGTTAGTGGTGGGAGACAGCAACCCCTAAGGAGTCACCGGTCCCTCTTTACCCTCCGGTGGCACGTAACATTGTCGCATTGAGTAGGATGTGATCTTTCCTCTGGTATGGCTTAGCTTAGGTGTAGACCCTCAAGACAGGCAGGGAGTCGCCTGGTACTAAGTGCAAGTTACTCGGCAGAGACAAGTAACGAACCATCTCCTCAGAGTATGAATGTATAGAGTGACTGGTGGACTGTGACTTCGTGGCAAGCGCTTCCGGTTGACTGCAGCGGTCTGTTGGGATACCACGCGGCCACAGTCGTTAGGATCTCTCCTAGACGCCGTGGCTATTCGTTACTGGGAGTGTCTGCGTGTGAGAGGAATAACATCATAGGGGGAGGACAACTGGTCGGAGCATTAGGAAGGGAATAAGGAACCCAGCCCCTGCTAGCAGGTACGGCGTCTGTATCCGCTATGCCGCGACTGACCCTTCTCACACTCTTAGTTAGGTAAGCCACTCAGACAACCCATGCGTGCCAACAGGGGATGCTTCGGGACGTGCCTCGTGCCAGGGTCGACTGCGACACTCCCGTAGGCCCGGCGGGTCATCAAACACGCCATATTGAAGGACAGAGGAACCAAAGGAAAGGACCAGCCACAACGAGGGAAAGACCCGCCTAGGTGTGAGCACCACCAGACGTAAACCAAGGTGTAGGGTCATGACGAATTACCCAAGGTATGTGGTAGGTCCTCTCCACTAGGTGGTGGTAGGTAGATAGGAAGAAGCTGCAGGGGCTGGCAGTGGCACCCCACCCCTTTGCCCCAGGAAAAGGGCACTATCATAGAACCGCATCCTCCCTGGCTCCCCAATCCTACCAAATCCCTTTGTGGTTTCTCCCTCAACGCATGATACCTGATGATATTCTGTGAACTTAATTATGTACATGGGCAGCAGGATGAATACTACCATCTCTGGCAGGTCTGCTTGGAAGCACCACCACACGGTGCAGCTGGACGACATGGACGTGAAGGGACCCTCTTCCTTCCGTGCTGTCCGGCAGACGATCCAAGAATGGATCAAACTCTTTGAGCTCCACTGCTGGGCCCACAAGTAAGGGGACGACGAGAAGGCAACCTGGTGCCGCCTGGCGATAGGCCCTGAGGCAGAGGCCTTCCTAGCGAGTCTCCCAGAGAACATCTCCTGAAGTCATCTGCAGAGGAAGCTAATCAAGAACCTGGGCTCAACCTGATCCCACGGCAACGCACTGTCACGGCTGCTGAACCTCACCTGGGGCCAAGAGACTGTTCGCCGAGCGCTCCTGCTGCCGAACCAGGCGCTACCCATCACTTCCAACGCTGACTGACGCATGGCCCGAGAAGGCTTCCCCCAGGCAGTGATCCTTGTACTGGGCCAGCACTGTTGTCAAAACCCCCTAGACGCGGAGCATCGGCAGGCATCGACCGTGTCCTTCTTGACTGTATTGAGGCTCCGTGCTGAAGGCCCCTCGGTCACTGGGATCCTCAACCTGGACCAGGGATTGTGGCCCGCTGTGGTGCCTCAACTACTTCAGTCACGACCTTCCTAGACACTAGTACTGCGGCCCCATCACCATTTGATCCCCCTAACCACAGGAATGCCCGACGCCCAGATCCCAACCCTGGGCGGGTGGACAGGAGGGCCTGCAGGGGGGAAGAGCAGAACTCCACCGACCACGAAGGTGCCGGTCTTACTTCCGCTGGCTGGACAACAACATGAAGGGCCTGCGCAACTGGCAAATCGAGATGAAGGAATCCAGAAGTGGCAAACTGCGATGTGAGCCGAACTCCTGGCAGAAGCCCGTAGGGGCCTGGATGAACTCCATTCCAGCCGAGCTGAACCACGCAGCCTAGAAGGCCGCCCCGAATCACACAGCATGGAAATAATCCCTTCGGACCCACCAACTACCAACAGTGTCGAGCCGACCAGGGGGCAATGAAACCCCAGACAGGGCCCAGCCAGACACAACCAGCAGCTTTCAAATAGGCACCGAGATCCGCATCACCCTAAGAAGTTAAACTAGTTACAGAACCACTAGAGGGTGACCTGGTCCCACACCCCTTCTTCCCCTGGAATCCGTGTGAACCTCACTATTAAGGGAATCCCGGCTCGTCTCTTAGTCGATACCAGATCCTTTCGCAGTTGGTTGAGCGGCAAGCTACGTATATGAGCACCACCGGCAACTCCGGGATCCCTATATGGACTTTACTACCTGTGTCGAGGGCGCTGACCGAATGACGATCTAAATAGCAGGGGAAACCTCGGCCCTCCAAGCAGAATGGGCAGGTGTGTCAACAGCCATCAACTTCCTGGTCGTCCCCAGACTGAGCACCGCCTATGACCTACTCGGTACAGAAGCCCTGGGGACTTTCATTGACACCAGGCTCCGAGTGGCCAGGCCCTACAACCTCCCAGACACTTACAGGAGCAAGCCAAATATTGCTCCGATCGATGGGAACAAGACAACCACCTACCAACCTACCAGGGCTTCCGACCCTTTCCAGCTTTTTTTTTTTTTTTTACCGCAACAGCTAAAACTGCCGGCACACAGCTGGAGGTAGGTAGACATAACACATAAGGTTGACCTAAACCAACCCCTGCTGTCTGAACCATCTCCGAGCCTGCCTGCCGAGAGCCTGCCCCTCCACTTCTGCAGGGCCATACACCAGTGTTCGGCTAGCTAACCACTCCACTGAGCTTCTCATCTTAGAACAAGGGTGTACCCTGGGGATCCTAGAGCCTGTCGAAATCAATGAACCGCCCCCCTCAGACCTGAAGCTGGTACTGCCTGACTTCCCACCAGAGCTGAAGGAATAGCAGCGCCATGACTTGGGGCTACTCTTGAACGAGTTTTGTCATATCTTCTTGCAAGATAATGGCGACCTATGCCGCACCACCCTAGCTGAACACGAGATCCACACCATGGGGCCGCCTATCCGACTACACTTCCGATAACAAAACCCCATCCTACTTAGAAAAGGAAGAAGACCAGGTGCAGAGGATGCTACAGCAGGTAGTCATCTGGCCGTCCATCAGTCTGTGGGCCGCCGCCGTGGTGATGACCACCAAAGAAGCATGGATCTCGCAGATTTTGCCTCGACTTCCACCGCCTGAATAACGTCACCATTAAGAATGCACACCTACTGCCAAGGATAGACGACACCTTAGAAGCCCTCCATGGGTCGGTATGGTTCACCACCCTAGAATTGCAGTCAGGCTATTAGCAGATCACCAAGTGAGCGGGATAAGCGCAAGACTGCTTTTCACACCAGCTAAGGACGCTTATACGAATCAAACGTTGTCGCCTTTGGGCTCTGCAATGGTCCCGCAACATGCGCCCGCCTGATGGACCAGGTGCTGGAAGGAATGTCATAGGAGATTTGCCTGTGCTATTTAGGTAACGTCGTGGTATTTTCTGCCACCTGGGATGACCACCTGGTATGCCTTCACTGCGTGTTTGTGAGGCTACGCGAGGCCGGGTTGAAACTGAAATCGACCAAATGTGCTCTAGCGCAGCGAGAAACGACCTTCCTTGATCACGTCATATCAAAGGACGAACTAAGGGCTGACTCGAAAAACTTGGCGGCGATTCACAGTGTCTCGAGCCCCACCACCGTCAAAGAACTACAGTCCTTTTTGGGCATGGCGGTGTACTATCGCCGATTCATTAAGAACTTCTCTGATAGAGAAGTACACGCTCACCCGAAAGGATGTGGCGTTGTAACGGAACAGAGAACGCGAGAATGCTTTCCACGACCTCAAGGCAGCACTAACAAGCCACTCCCAGTCACGACCTTCCCAAACTTTGCACTCTCGTTCTGCTTGTACATGGACGCCAGCGATCTGGGTCTAGGAGCAGTACTAGCTCAAGTGCAGGACAAAGAACCTGTCATCACCTATGAAAGCAGCACCCTGAGAGCCTCGGACAAGAATTACAGCGCTACCAAGAAAGAGTGCTTCGCAGTGGTCTGGGCACTGGAGAAATTCCACCCTTATCTCCGCTGCAACCACTTTCACGTGTTCACCGACCACTATAGTCTCCAATGGCTGCGGTCAATGAAATCGGAAGATCGTTTTTTACATACATGGGTGTGCTCTTTGGAAGAGCACGAATTCGAGATCAAGCACTGTCTGGGAAAGTCAGAGGCACATGTGAACGGCCTGTCTCGCCTGCTTTCAATCTCCCTTCAGCTAGTCTCACTTCCCAGTGATGTGCAAACCGAGATGAAGACTGCAGTCTTCGCTGTAAAGCACGGTGAACGCCCATCCCCAGGACTTCGATTGGCAGCCACCTGTTTCACCGACTGGGACATCCCGCCTTGGGGGCAAAGAGCGCCAGACAAGCTATGTCTCTGCTCCATAGCACAGCTGGGGGACATCTGGGAATCTGCAAGACTATAGGCAAGTTCAGGCAGCAGTACCACGCCCCTCAAGATAACACTCATCGCCCGGAGAGTAGTGACTCGTTGTAAAGGATGCCAACTTGGGACAGACTTCCGCAATCCGTCTGTGCCACCTGGAACCATAGCGAATTCCAAACCATGTGATACTCTGGCTGTAAACGTGATGGGACCTTACCACCACATTGGGGTAAACGTTTCATCACCCTCATTGACTGCTTCTTTTGCTTCATTATCCTCATACCCTCCAGTGATGGGAACGACAGTGGCTCGTGCACTGATGGACCGGGTTGTCTCCGTGTTTGGGATACCTCGGAGGAAACTCTTGGACCGCAGGTGTGAATTTACCAGTTGCACCTTGGTGTGAACCTCCCCATATCACCCCCAGGGTAACGGAATTGCCGAACGATCTCATCGGACAACTGGCAACATCCTCTGAGCAATAAGAGTGGAGGAACCTCAATCCAGCTGGCTGGACGCTGTCGCCTCTGCTCAACTAGCCCTCAACTCGGCACCTCACGACGCCCATGGCTACAGCCCTTTTGAAGTAATCTTCGGGCGGGTAGCTGCCCTCCCGCCTGATCGACACTACCCAGCTCCTGCAGTTCACCTCGTCATGACTCCTATCTCTGACTAGACTCTCCGAGATGCACTGCGAGTCGCCCAACAAGCTACCTTGCAATAGGCACGCCACCTATTTGCGTTTGGAGAATCCCTTCCAACCGGGTACACGCATCCTAGTCACCACTCCACCCAATCAACGGAACTCTAAGCTTTTACCTCGCTGGTCAGGCCCATTCACTGTCACTCACACGCACAATCCATACCAGGTGTCCTACGCCGTGTGGACAGGTGAGTGCACTATCCATGTCGCCGACGTTAAAACCTACTACCCACCGTCAGACGCAGTGGGTGCCTTGGAACCTGCACTTCCTCCAACGGTGGGCCACCCTCTACAGGCATCCTCCGGAGCCTGGTCTGCCCCGACCGTCTTTATCACATCATCCGATCATCCGAACTATCCTAGCCAGTAACCCCGAGCCACAACGCCTTTCTTACACGCCCTTGCCGACAATTCTGCCCAGGAAAGGCGGTGCAGTTGACGGTGCCGGACGGCTCGCTCACGCCTCGGTCACCACGGAAGCAACATCGTCGAGGGTGATGTACTCTAGCTTGGGGAGGCCGATAGGCAACCCTGGGGTACCCTGGTGTGCGGCTGGGGCTCCCGGGGGGAACAGGGACGGCACCCTCCTTGTTCCAAGCGCGGGAACGGCGGTCGGACAAAAAAAAAAAAAAAAAAAAAAATTATATATATATATATATATATATATATATATATATATATATATATATATATATATATATATATATATATATATATATATATATATATATATATATAAAGCTGGTTGACTAGGGGATGTGTTTCCCTTTCCTGCAGCATAAGGTAGTGAAACGAGTATGAAATAAAACTTACAATCATTATTAAACTAAATATCCATTACCTGAAGCGGGCATAGCGCGTGCAACTTATCTAGGACAAAGTGATCCCGCTTGAGTTCAAGTAAGTATGTACACACTTATATAACATATACATGCTAATAAGCAGTAAAGGAAAGCAAAGATCACGAAACATATACAAGTCAATAAGCAACGAAGTGAATGTAACATGTTCCAAATAATAAGCAGTAAAGGAAAACAAATATATACCCAAATTATAACACAAATATAAATAGCTCAGGCGTGTACGTAATGAAGAGTGTGAGTGTACATGTGCGTGTGTGTGTGTGTGTGCACGTGTTTGTGTTTGTCACCTCTTCTTCTAACTGACGCGAGAGAGCGTCGGCGATGATATTATCAGAGCCTTTAATGTGTCGGATGGCTATGTTATAAGGCTGGAGGAGAAGTGACCACCGGAGAAGACGCTGGTTGGTAAACTTGTTTCGCCGTAGGTATGTCAAGAGAATTGTGGTCGGTGAATACCTGCAGGGGCTTGGCGCTGACGTGCAGGTAGCATTCAAATTTGAATTGCAGAGACAATTGAGAGCAGTTCCTTCTCGCTGGTGCTTTAATTCCTCTGGTGGCTGTTAAATTTGGCTGGGTGATATGCCACCGGATTATCGATTCCGTTCATCTGTAGGAGGACTGCCCCTGAGGCGATGTCGTTGGCGTCGGTTTGCAGAGAGAATGGCTGGGAGATGTCCAGTGCTTGCAGTACCAGCTCGCGAGCTATAAGATTTTTGAGTTGATCAAATGTCCGCTGACAGTCTGGTGTCCACTCGAATTTGGCAGTTCCACTGCTTAATCCTGTCAAAGGGGCGGCTTTTTCCAAGAAGTTCGGGCAGAACCGATGGAAGAAACCCGCCATTCCGAGGAAGCACCGTTCTCCCTCTTGGAGGTTGGCACCGGAAACTCCAGTACGGCGGACACGTTGGCGGCTCTGGCTCTGGGCCATGTCCCACATGGTGCCCAAGTAGGTGACTGTTGTCCCACCGAATGTAGTTTTGGCCAATTTTATCGTCAGCCGTGCCTCCTGCAGTCTGTGGAACATCATAGCAAGTTAGTGGATATGCTGCTTCCAATTATCTGAGAAGATAAGATCGTCTAAGTACACCGAAACTCCGACTAGGTCTTGAACGAGGTGATTCATGGCCCTTTGGAAGGTGGCTTGGCAATTTCTTAAGTCCCAAATGGAGCCACCCAAATGGAGCCACCAAGTAGTGAAAAAGGCCAAAGGGGGTAATGAAGGCTGAAATTTCCTGAGCTCTCTTAGTGAGTGGTATTTGATAGTAGCCTTTTAAGAGGCAAATCTTAGTTACAAATTTGGATTGTCCCACCTCATCAAGGAGATTGTCTATTCGTGGTAATGGATAGACACCTGTCACTGTGATAGCATTCACTCGTCTGTAGTCCGTGCAGAAGCGTAGTTGACCATCTTCTTTGGGGACGAGTATGCACGGTGAAGGCCAAGGGGTGTGACTAGGTGCAGCCAACCCCTGCGTGAGTAGGTAATCAACCTCTTTCCTCATCAGCTCTCGTTTCTGAGGATGTAGACGGTAAGGAGCTTGGCGGATAGGTGAGGTGCTTGGTAAAATTTGCACGTCGTCAAGGGGCACTGTTGTGGGTGGTTTTGAAAAACATCTTGATGTTGCTCCACAAGTGAAATGATGTCCTGTGCTTGTGAGGAAGATAGTCACAGGTGACTGAGGTCATCGTGTAAATGTTCAAGTATATTTGAGTTACTGGAGGTGTCTTGTATATCTGGAGTGGTGTCTAAAACTACTTGCTTAGTTTGTGCGATTATATTTGACCCACAAGGAACAGGTAACACTGCAGTTGGAGAGTCTGGTGCAGGCGTTGGGTGCTTGTATTAATTTGAACAAGTTAGCATGAATTAATTGTGAAGACTTAAGACGATCAGGAGTCTCAATTATATAATTTGTATCACTTACGTTCTTGAGGATGTCATATGGACCGTGATACTTAGCAAACATGAAGACCAGTGCCTCGTTCCATTCCTGGTCCTGTTCGTAACAAAACTTTCTAACATTGATTTTAGGGTTTGATGATACGTTTCTAGAGCACCCTGAGACTTCGGATGTTAAGCGGTCGCTAGAGTCTGCGTAATACCAAGTTCAGTTAAGACAGCCCGGAAGAGATCACTCGTGAAGTTTGTTCCGATCGCTCTGTATTTCCTGGGGAATGCCATAGGTGGTAAACATGTGGGTGAATTTAGACAACAGTTTTATCATTGATGTTCTTAATAGGGAAAGACTCAGGATACCCAGTAGTTGGGTTAAGTACATTTAGGATGTATAGGTTACCCTTCTTGGTTTTTGTTAAGGGCCCTGCAACATCAATGATTATTTTGTGAAATGGTTCTGAAGGAACTTGTAAAGGATGTAGGGGGTAAGAAGGGATGGTTTGCTTAGGTCTGCCTGCAACTTGACACGCATGACATGAATTAACAAATGAGGCTACGTCTTTCCCTAGAGCAGGCCAGTAAAAATGACTCCATATTTTATCACAGGTTTCCGTGATAACTAAGTGTCCAACAACGTTTTCATGAGCGATCTCTATCACCGGTGTTCTCAAGACTCCTGGCGAGACTACTTGATGGACCTCAGCCCATGCTGAATCGTCACTGAGTTTAGGTGGTCTACACACTCTCACAAGGATGTCGCCTTGGTAGTAAATTGACTGGCAGTGAATGGTCTGATCCTTAGGAATGACTTGGGGGTGAAAGTTTTGGGCCACAGAGAACTTCAGTAGTGAACAATTGATTTAGGTTCACTTGAGCTGGAGGATTAGGAGGTTTGGGCAAAGACTGAGCAGCAACGGGATTGTTCTAGGCGGCTTGTGCTCGGGTCACGGCACAAACCGGAAACAAATTAGATTGTTCCCGCTCAAGATCCTCTGTAGGATTATATGGGAGTGGTGAGTCTTTAATGACAAGAGGTGGAAAGACTGCACCACCGACCAAGTCATTAGCCAGTAAAAACTCAGCATTACGTACGGGCAAAAATTGATCATTACTGACCCCAACAATCACTTCTCCCTTCACTATAGGACTGTCAAGGTGTACTCTGGCTAGCGGGAGTGGAAATGGATCATGAAAATCCTTTAAATACACCTTTTCATCTTTTTCAATCCCAGGGACTGCTGATTTTAGCACAAATGACTGTCCTCCAGCAGTACCCCTTATGATATTTACTGAATATTTTATCACCAAAGGAGACTGATCCTTCAGAAATAAGTGGAATAGATAACTTGTTAGAGGGATCTGTTTTCGTAGTGTTAAGTAAGACCAATGGTTTAGTAAAAGCACCTTTTGCTACTTTGCACTTGGGATTAGGACAATCTCTTATGAGGTGGCCAGACTTTTTGCAGTATGAACACACTGGCGAGAACTTGTTACTACTAACGACTCACTTGCCATTGTTTACAGCACCTGCACCGGACTTAACTATTGACTCAGCCTTCCTCTCTCCCACGGGACCTGGACGGTGAATCAGTGAAAACACGTCTGCAATTTCAGCAGCTTTAAGTAAGTGTCTCGTCTCTGCTGGTGATGTGCATTACAACTGAATGAGGCACCTTGCGTTTAAATTCCTCTAAGGCGATCAAGTTTACTAGCTGGTCATATATTGTGACTAAAGCCGATTTAAGCCACTTTTGCAGCGCTCTGTACTTATTCGATGCGAACTCCAATATGTCTGGTGTCGGAGTTTGTTAAGATTCCTAAATTTTTGTCTGTAACCCTCTGTTGTAATGGAATATGCCGCTAGAATACCTTTCTTAACCGAGGTATAATCAGTGTTATTTTCTAGACCTCCCAAGATAGTTTTAAAGCTTTCTCAGTGAGCTTGGGCCTTAAGAGCCTTGTCCAAACCTCCTGAGGCAATTCAAAGTGTTCAGCAGATGACTAGAACTCCCTGATGAAACTTTCGGGATCTTGATTTGAGAATTGTGGTGAGAGGGACAAATATTTTATTAATCTTAGCCTTGTTTGATTTTTTTTTTTTTGCAGCAGAACTAGTGAGCTCTTTCTCTGCTTGTTTCTCCTTATGTTCTATCTCTCCTTCTTGTTATACTCTGTCTCTCCTTATGTTCTATCTCTCCTTCTCCTTGTTATACTGTCTCTCCTCACGTTCTCTTTGTTCACTCATGTTCTCTGTCTCTCCTTCTCCTCCTCCTCATATTCTATCTGCATTTGCAAGGTTTTCATTTTAAGTTTTTTAAGATTTTCTAGAAAGGATATTGGGTTCTTTAGTGTGACCTATCTCGAGTCCTTTATTAGGGCTTGGTTCTTCTCCAAGATGAGTTAAAATGAGTCATGAGGTCATCTTTTCGAATGTCATGTTGGAATGGAATCTCGAAACCACTAGCAATGTGTTTTAGTTGATCCTTGGTTACTTTGTAGGCTTTAAGTTCTTCTACAGAAGGATTTCCTACAAATTCTCTATGGTCTAGGAATTTCGCCATTTCAATGTACTCACTTGAGTAGTAAATGAAAATATTTGATATCAATTCTACCACAAGTTATCTCCTAAGTTTCACTTGAGTTAAAGCCTTGACACAAGAATCGAGAAAATTATTAACCGCAAAGACGGGATTTGCACCCTTGGATACGAGTTACAACCTTTAAGAGAGGGGCGCGACCCCTGATGAGCCTTTCCTTTACAGACGTAACTAGCTGTAAGTAAGCGAATGATGTAACTAGCTGTAAGTCAGCGAATGATGTACCTCACAACAAACAGGAGCTGGCCTAAAGTACTCTTTTGAGTTTAGACTGGTCTACTTACTCGCGAGGAAATTAAGAATTGATTTGGAGCTTCAATGGCCCCGAATGAGTGAGCACGAGTCTCGGAGCATTATGCGAGGAAGTGAACTACATTCCACGGAATAATCCCTACCTGAAACCGATACAACTACTGATGTGAATACGCACTTAGCCCTTTACCTGTTCACCAGGCCTATTGTGAAATATTTAAAGGCAAGGTCACCGTGCACCCACCAGCAGATGCTCGTGAGACAAATGAAGTGACGAAAATGAGTGTGAATAATGTGGTTATGTACGTATGTCAGTGGGGTATGTATGCCTGAAAACAAACCTTAACAAGTCAGAAACTGTGATTACTTAACTAGCAATTACGTGAACATACAAATCACACCAGTTCATTAGATACTGTCGCGGTCAGGCCCCCAGTATGTGTTACAAGCACGTGTAGTGGTAGAAGTTGGCTGAATAGAGGTGTGTTGTACACTTTCTTGCAGCACAAGGTAATGAAACGAGTATGAAGTAAAACTTACATTCACTATTAAACTAAATATCTACTACCTGAAGCAGGCATAGCGGGTGCAACTTATCTAGGACACAGTGATCCCGCTTGGGTTCAAGTATGTATATACTTACATAACATATACAAGCTAATAAGCAATAACGGAAACCAAAGGTGACGAAACATATACAAGTTAATAAGCAACACAGTGAATGTAACATGTTCCAAATAATAAGCAATAAAGGAAAACAAATATATACGCAAAATAAAACAAATATAAGTAGCTCAGGCGTGTACGTAATGAAGAGTGTGAGTGTGTGTGTGTGCTCGTGTTTATCACCTCTTCTTCTAACTGATTTAATGTAAACAATTCCAGGCAGCAGGAGGGAGGATGGTTCCAACTGCGAGAAGCGAGTGAGACTGACTAGGTGTGGAGGTGGAAGTCAGTCCTCAGCTCGGTTAGCCCGATCGAGACGTGAATCGAGACGTGTTTCCAAAGCTTCGTCTCTATGATACCGCCACGGTGTGGTCGAGACGGTATTCGAAGCCGATGGTTAGTTGGAGAGATTAGTAGTTGGCGATGCGGGTACAAGGGCCGTGATAATATTAATATTATATATATATATATATATATATATATATATATATATATATATATATATATATATATATATATATATATATATATATATATATATATATATATATATATATAAACTAACCTTTCTGTTAACTTGCCCCACCATACCAGTCCATCGGCCGCTTGGCAACTTAGCGCCCCATGTACCATCTGGCGACGGCTTAAAAGAAAACCTGGTTTCGACAAGAGAGAGAGAGAGAGAGAGAGAGAG
The DNA here is from genome assembly GCF_035594125.1 of Scylla paramamosain. Taxonomy (NCBI): domain Eukaryota; kingdom Metazoa; phylum Arthropoda; class Malacostraca; order Decapoda; family Portunidae; genus Scylla; species Scylla paramamosain. Next base: position 5,755,364 of record NC_087194.1, read on the forward strand.
AGAGAGAGAGAGTTTATGCTAGATCAAGTTCATACATTCTCTCTCTCTCTCTCTCTCTCTCTCTCTCTCTCTCTCTCTCTCTCTCTCTCTCTCTCTCTCTCTCTCTCTCTCTAGTTACAGAGAGAAGGATAGAAGCCGTAGGAGGGTAGTTTGGAAATCAAAGCTTTATGCCTGACTCTATCAAAAGCTTTTGATTTATCTGAGGCAACAGCAAAGGTTTCACCAAAATCTCCAAAAGAGGATGACCAAGACTCAGTAAGGAAAGCCAGAAGATCGCCAGTAGAGCGGCCTTGACGGATAAGAGATCAGATAAAGGGTTGTGAAGTGATGGATGTTTAAGAACCTTCCTGTTGAGGATAGATTCAAAAACTTAGATAGGTAGGCAGAAAATTAAAGAAATAGGACGGTAGTTTAAGGGATTAGAACGGTCACCCTTTTTAGAAAAAAACTGAATGTATGCAAACGTCCAGCAAGAAGGAAAGGTAGATGTTGACAGACAGAACTGAAAGAGTTTGACTAGGCAAGGTGCAAGCACGGAGGCACGCAGGTTTCAGAGAATAATAGGAGGGACCTCATCAGGTCCATAAGCCTTCCAAGGATTTAGGCCAGCGAGGGCATGGAAAACATCATTGCGAAAAATTTTAATAGGTAATATGAACTAGTAAGATGGTGGAGGAAAGGGAGGAACAAGCCCTGATTCGTCCAAGGTAGCGTTTTTAGCAGAGGTTTGAGAGAAGAGTTCAGCTTTAGAGATAGATGTGACAGCAGTGGTGCCATCTGATTGAAATAGAGGAGGGAAAGAAAAAGAAGCAAAGTTATTGGAGACATTTTTTGGCTAGATGCCAGAAGTCACGAGGGGAGTTACATCTTGAAATACTTTGACACTTTCTATTAATGAAGGAGGTCTTGGCTAGATAAAACAGTTCAAATTATAGTAAGGAGAAAATACACATCATGCATGGAGTTCCACAGTTTACCAGAAAAGGGATGAATCATTACAATATAAGTAACTCTTGCATTAGAGAGGTGGATAGAATCCGGGTGAGAGAAGGAAGAGTCTTGTGCAGCGAAGCCACAGAAAGAGGGGAGACATGAAGTTAGAAGGATCAGAAGAGATGTTAGCGTGAAAATAGCTGTAGAAGACAACAAAGAATGCAACATGCGGCAATGACAGGATATGTGGAGAAAAAAAAAAAGTCAGTTAGAGGAAATATGATAGGGCGAAATGCTTTTGATTACATCCTGTCTAGAAGAGTAGTTTGAGTGGAACCCCATAATACATGTAAAACGTACTCCATACATAAACGATAAGGCCCTTGAACAGAAGGTAGCAGCTAAGGGTGTCAGAAAAAATAAATAAATAAATAAAATAAATAAATAAATACTGTCGACTGACGACTCAGAACGCGTAACCTGATAGAAGCTCTTTTAGCAAGAGATGGGATGTACAAGTATGGTCTTTTAGTAAAGGACAAACCGATGATGTTCAATGCAGAAGAGAGGAATCACTGAGTGTCGCTGGAGAAGGGGAGATTCTAGAAGGTTGTGTCAAGTTGACAGGAGGGGGAACTGAGTTTTTGAAGCACTGAACAACATCAAGTGTGCTCTATCCCAGTCAAAAAGATTAGAAGTCAGGCGTTCTGTGGCTTCTCTGTGTGAAGTTTTCTTTCCTGAAGGGTCAGTGAAAAAGACACGAAAAAAGTATAGAGTGGGTATGAAAAATGTGGAGTGGACAGGAAAAGCGTGGAGTGGATAGGACAAGGAGATTGATTTAAAAGATCATTGATGAATAATGGAGAGATTGACTGATTGATTGATTTAATTTATGGCGTCGCAACATCGCTGTCATATAGCGCTGCTACAAACCTTTAAAAGGGCAAAGATTGCAGTTCTTAAAATGTCAGTATTAAAAACAAAATTATAGGTAAAAAAATAGTAAATAGGAAGAGCCATAAAAGAAAAAAACTTAAGTAACAAAAAATGAGAACTGGTACAGTAGTGTTTTAGTTAGTTAAATTAATTTAAAGTGACGGGGTACTGACCCCACCGACCCAGACCACTGTTGCTGGCGTTGTTTGTTACGTGCTCAAGACACTGACCCCACTGACCCAGGCCGCAAGACCTGGCGTTTTTTGTTACGCCTACATCAGGTATATAGGACGAAGAATAAAGAAACAATAGGTCCATTAAAGGCAGCTGATGGGGAACTGGTTAGTTCTGGGGAGGAGATTAATAAAATTCTGAATGAGTTTTGACAGTCTTCACCCAGGAAAACATGCAGGATGTGCCGAATAGTGAACAAACGTTTAGAGCAGATGAGAATGAGTAGCTGACAGATATTACCATTACTAAGGAGATAGTGGAACAAGAGATAGATAGCCTAAAAAAAATTTAAGACACCAGGACCAGATGAAATATATCCCAGAGTACTTAAGGAATGCAAAGAGGTTATTGGTGAGCCATTAGTTTCTGTCTTTAGGAAATCACTTGAGTCAGGTGAGGTACCAGTAATGTGGAGGCAGGCTAATGTAGTATCCATCTTTAAGAAAGAAAATAAAACTCTGTTTAATTATATACCTGTCAGCTTAACTTCTGTAGAAGATAACATAATAGAGTCAGTAATAGCGATGAACATTAGAAAGCATTTAAACAAACAAAACTTGATAAATCAGTCACAGCATGGCTTCACGAATTTCCCGGGAAGTCTTGCCTGACGAACTTGTTAAGTTTTTACAGTAGGGTGTACGAGGCAGTAGATAATGGTGATAGTTATGACATCTTATATCTGGACTTTAGTAAAGCGTTTGACAAGATACCCCATCAGAGGATCATGAGAAAGGTTAGGGCACACGGGATAGATGGGAAGGTGTTAGGCTGGATGAGGTCATAGCTAAGCGACAGGCGACAGAGAGTTGTAATAAACGGCTCTAAATCCGAGTGGGATCAAGTAATTAGTGGGGTGCCACAGGGATCAGTATTAGTTCCTTTGTTGTTTTTGATATATATTAATGACTTGGATAATGGAATTAGTAGTGATGTTAGTAGATTTGCGGATGACATGAAGATAGGTAGATTATTTAGGTCAGAATCAGATGCCATCGCCTTGCAGGCAGAGTGAGATAGGATGAACGAATGGACAGACAGATGGCAAATACAGTTTAATACCAACAAATGCAAAATACTTAGCGTAGGTAGAGGAAACCCACACAGTAGGTACACAATAAACAATAAACAATAAACGAAACTCTGGTAGGTTCAGCGTACGAGAAAGATTTAGGAGTTATAGTTAGCTCTGAACTCCGTCTAAGAAAGCAATGCATAGAGGCCAGAAACAGGGCAAATAGGGTATTAGGATTAATTTCCTGGAGTGTTAAAAGTAGAAGACCGGAAGTAATATTAAAGTTATATTTGGTCAGACCTCATCTAGACTACGCTGCGCAGTTCTGGTCCCCATGTTACGGGAAGGCTATAGGTCTATTAGAATCAGTACAAAGGAGAATGACTAAAAGGATACAGTGGATGAGGAGTATTCCTTACAAATCAAGACTGAAACTGTTAAATTTACATTATTTAGAGAGACGTAGGCTAAGAGGGGACCTGATAGAAATCTTTAAGTGGAATAAAAATTATAAAATGGGGTACGTAAGCAAAATTCTTAGGATCAGTAACCAGGATAGAACAACAAATAACGGGTTGAAGCTTGAAAAAAATCGTTAGTACTGAGTCATTAGGGAGCTTTAAGGGAAGATTAGGCAAATTTATGGATGGGGATGACAAGCGGAAATAGGTAGGTATACTCGTATTTCATACAGGGACTGCCAAGTGTAGACTTGATGGCTCCTTGCTGCTTCTCTTATTTCTTAAATTCTTGTTATGTTCTTCCAGTGCAAAGATATAGTTCTGTCCAATACTACTCGTATATTACTGATAAATTAAATAAAATAGGAATCTATAATTTGTTTAGAAGACCAGAAGACTTGGAAAATCCCATCCTCATCGTGGCAACAGAAAAAAAATCGTTCCCATAACTTCACCAGACTGGGACACTCCACTAGAAAGTCTCATCCGGTCAAATCCTCCCATCTGCCCTGTCAACTGGCAACAATTGCCACCTTTATACTGGAGTATAAGTCATGAGAGGGAATGGGGTTGGAAGGAGCAACCCGAGTTGCCGCCTCCTTAGCCAGGCTATCGGCCTTCTCATTCTCCTGAACTTTAACATGTGCAGGGACCCACCAAAATGCATTGTGATAGCTTCTACACTGTAAAAGGTATAGCCACTCAAGAATCGATAAAATATGTAGGTGATGGGAAGAAAACCGGAAAGAACATTGCGAGAATCGCTAAAAATTGTAAAAGATGAGGTGGGAAGAGTAAAAATAATTCTGAAAACTAAAATAATGGCAGCTAAAACAAGGAACATAGTCGGGAAGACGTTGAACACGATACCAGCACCCAAGTAATATAGACTTGCGACGCAAGTCGATTGGAAGGACACCAGCGTCCATCAGTAAGCTAAGGACTGGGGATGAGCGGAATGCACCAGTTGACAAGCGAACACCGGCATGGTGCACCGAGTCCAACACACGAAGCCGAGGCTCAGTACCAGAGGAACAAACCTCACAACCGTACTCAAACTTTGAAAGAATAAGGGTTCGGTGCAAGAGAAGGATGGTTTGTCTATCAGCTCCCCAAGACCCTAAGGAGTGACAGCGCCTTCATACATTCTACCTTAATATAACGAATATGAGGTACCCAAGTCATGCGTCTGTCAAATGCAAGTTCCAGGAAACGAGTTTCCTCAACACAAGAGATTCTTCGATCACATAGATATAGATCTGGCTCAGGCAAAAAAGGTAGGGCCACAGTCTTCGAAGCTGGGAAACGAAATCCCCGAGTTACCGCCCAATGAGAAATCCCATTAATTGCTAACTGCAGTTTCCTCTCAATCAAAGGCATCCGCGCCGCAGAAAAGGAGATCGACAAGCCATCGACATATAAGCTATCAAGAACTCCTTCCGGAAGTACACCACTGACACTGTTTACAGCCACAGCGAAAAGTGTGACATCATGTATTGTTCCTTGCAGCACGCCATCTTCAAGTGGGCGAGCTCCTGACAGATCGCCACTAATCTGTACCCGTAAAAAAACGACGAGATAAAAACTGTTGTATAAAAATAGAGTCGGCCACGGACCAAACTCGAAAACACTAAATAAAATACCATGACGCCAGGCTGTGTTGTAAACTTTCTCTAAATCAAAAAAGACTGTGACATGGTGTTACTTATTAGGAAATGCCTCACAAATAGAAGATTCCAGAGACAATAAAGCATCAGTGGTAGATCGCATTTTCCGGAAACCATACAGAACAGGAGACAAGTAATTAACTCTCTCTCCAAGTACCACATAAGCCTGATATTCACATTCTTTTCCAGCAACTTACAAATGCATGAAATTAAAGAAATGGGTGGATAATTGATCGTTAGCTGATGATCTTTCCCGGGCTTTGAAATGGGAATAATTACAGCCACATCCCAAGATGGAAAATCACCGGTATTCGAAATAAAGTTATAGATGTCAAGCAAAAAAGAATATGAGATGTCGGCGGGACCCGGGGATGAATCATGGCACTGGGACAAAGACATGCGTAGCTCGGACTAAAAAAAAATGGAACATTGTAAGACTCTCCACCAGCGGGATACAAAATTGATGCCAGCAGATGCGGACGATGAAGTGCCATAGGTGTAGATGGATCCTTTCTAGAGACACTTGCAGAGTGCTTAGAAAACAGGTCGGCAACTGTCTTTGGGTCTGCCATCGTGCCCCCATTACAAGATAAACGCCAGAGGCACCTTCGCTTAGGGGGATCCTGAGGAGGGATTGGAGCGATAGGACAAGATAAAGATATGAGATTGTGATCGGAGGAGCCCAACGGAGAAGAAAGGGTGACAGCATAAGCAGAAGGATTAGAGGTCAGGAAAAGGTCAAGAATGTTGGGCGAATCTCCAAGACGGTCAAGAATACGACTAGGGTGTTGCACCAATTGCTCTAGGTCGTGGAGGATAGCAAAGTTGAAGGCTAGTTCACCAGGATGGTCAGCGAAAGGAGAGGAAAGCCAAAGCTGGTGGTGAACATTGAAGTCTCCAAGAATGGAGATCTCTGCAAAAAGGAAGAGGGTCAGAATGTGTTCCACTTTGGGAGTTAAGTAGTCAAAGAATTTCTCATAGTCAGAGGAGTTAGGTGAGAGGTATACAGCACAGATAAATTTAGTTTGAGAGTGACTCTGTAGTCGTAGCCAGATGGTGGAAAACTCGGAAGATTCAAGAACATAGGCACGAGAGCAGGTTAAGTCACATAAATGCAACATCCAGCTTTGGATCGAAAATTAAGATAAAGTAGGAGGGAACAGGAAAGGGGCTACTGTCAGTTGCCTCAGACACCTGAGTTTCAGTGAGGAAAAGAAGATGAGGTTTAGAAGAAGAGAGATGGTGTTTTACAGATTGAAAATTAGATCTTAGACCGCGAATGTTGCAGAAGTTAATGAAGAAAAAGTTGAGGGGGGTGTCAAGACACTTAGGGTCGTCGACAGAAAGGCAGTCCGACCTGGGGACATTTATGGTCCCCTCCCCAGACTGGGACTCCGAGGCTGGTGTAGGAGTCGCCATGATAATTTTGAAATTTTTTAGTGAAGGGTGTGTTTGTTATTAAGTGCTTGTATTTTTGTGTGGAGGAAGAGAGTTGTCTTTAGAGGGTAGGCTGTGACTGCCCCCTTGTGTTGTGAGACACAAAGGGAAACGTTCAGTGATGTCACAGCTGGGTTTAATGATAAGTTCACAGCACCCCCTGAACAGTGCTTTAGATCTCACTGGGAATAATCATCGTTTCGCAGGTGTCTACTGCCTCCTCCTGAAGGAGGTGTGAAGGATTGAATGTGTATATTACACTGTATATTAAAAAAAAAAAAAATAATAATATATATATATATATATATATATATATATATATATATATATATATATATATATATATATATATATATATATATATATATATATATATATATATATATATATATATATATATATATATATATATATATATGACATAGGGCTTGAAAAATAAAAATAAAAAAATCAAATAATAAAAATGAAGTTAAATAAAAAAATGGTTTAATACCCAAATAATGGTGATGGCCAAGAGAAAAAAAAAAAAAAAAACGATCGTTGGTCAATGGGGACTCCGCGTGTCGTGGCCCGGTGTCCTGAAGCCCGGGAATGCTTAAAGTTCACGGGAGGCAGTAACAGGGCGCCAAAGGCGCCAGAGGGGCGCCAGGAATGCCTGTTTCTATGTCTGCCGTCGGTCGCCCACATCGGCTCGTACTGTTCCGAGCCTCTTGGCTTGAAAAAGAGCTTTCTGGTTCACGGCCCTGTGAACTCTGGATGAGCATTGTGAATGGTGCTTCGCTCTCGACTACAGAGTCACTCTCTAACTAAATTTATCTGTGCTGTATACCTCTCACTTAACTCCATACGCTCTTGATCGGGACACGACATTATAAACTATGTACATAAACTGATTAAATATGTAAATAGAAATGTTTAAGTAAAAGTATGAAAGTGTGTATGGATTGTGTACTGTGTGATCTTAATATGAATGTGTATATACATAATACGCAGTAATGCTAAGCAGCCTCGCTAGTCCCTACCTGTGTGCTTCCTCAATCTCGTCAGAGGCGCGGTCGTGAACGGACCTCCCTTCCCAATCTCCACACCACACGCAGGCTATTTTGCGTGGCTGGAGCCGTGTTTTACACTCGTCGTCGCAAGTGCGAATTGTCTGGCTTGTGTGCTTTTTGTTGGACCCCTCACTGCCCTGATATAGTGCTCAGGGTCTGACGCAGCTTCCTACTTGGAGGAAGATGTGGCTTCTTTTGAGGACGATGACATCCATGTGGATCACTGGCCTGAGCGCTCATTCCAATCACAAAACCTTCCAACGCCATCGTTCGCCCCTCAGCATGGCCGGCAAGTGTTCTCTCCTCGTCCACGTCCAGTAAGCGGTCTGCAGAGGACAGTCCCAGCGCAGCTACCGAGGACTGTCGGCCACCTGTCGCTAAAGACGGCGAGGGGTGCTCCCTCTGTGGGTGGTGTGCCTGGTTCTCGGTCTGCTCTGCCTCTCCCTGGTGTTTCTCCCCGTGCCCCTTCCCGACCCTCGCCTAACTTTCCAGCGTTTGCCCCGAGAGACGCTTACGTCAAGCTCTCCTTCAACGGGAATCCATCCATGGACACAAAGCTGCGATGGTTGTCTGCTATTAACAAGGCCTTTCAATTACAACGTGATCTGGCTGTGGTCAAGACTGCTGACGTCAACTGGTTTGTATACATCTCTTGCCAGCGGACGGAAATCCTTGAGCATGTCAAATGTGATGATTTCCTGTCACTCACTCCTCACGACTCATCTGAGAGGTCCCATAAGTTCCCTAGCTATATTCTCACACGTTTTCCCGTTGATGTGGATCATCGACTGGCTGAGACACATCATGGTGTGCACTCTCCCCGACGCTTTATACGGGATGAGTCATCACCCATGAACCACATTGTTGTTGTTTGGAGTCTTCCTGACCGGGCCCCACACACTATCACCTTTGACTTCTTTCCCTGTCTTCCTGCGTGTGAAGTGCGGAAACTCCACAATGACCAGCCTTGGTGTTACAGGTGCTGGGGTGTTGATCGCATCTCCAGGTACTGCTCTGCCCTGCCTAAATGTGCTTGGAGTGCTGCATGTCATGACTCCAGGACGTGTCCAGTTAAGAGTGAGCCTTCGCGCCCAGCTGCATCCTCTACCACCCCCGGGCCTTTGTCTCTTGCGGACGTGTCGCGTTGGATGTGTCCCCGCTGCTTACTTGGTGGTTAACGTCTGGCATGGCTGTGTTCGACGCCAAGTCCAGCCACGATCCCCGACCGGACCGCCCTCTCCACCGCCTACTTCTTCCCCGCCTATTCTCTCCACTACCTCTGCTTCTCCACAAGACCTGGCCCTCCGCAAGTCCGTTGCTTTCTTCCAGGCACGGTGCGCTTGCACCGTGCCATCAAGGTACCGCTTCGCTTGCCTTGATGACAGGATTGACGGTCTGCTTACTGCTCATGCTGCTACTGACTCTCTACCTTGGTTGAATCCCAGCAGACCATCGTCGATTCTGTCAACTTACTCGCTGGATCAATTGCTTGGACAAACTCTTTGAGTTACTCCCTATTTCTGGCCAGTCCTCCCCTGCTCGCTCGTCTTCTGCCACTTTCCGGTCTCCTTCGTCGCTGATTCTACACTAGATACACTCTCTTGGAACGTCTTATCATCCACACGTAATTTTTCTCCAGGAAGCATTTCCAGGCCAGCCCCACAGCGGGCAGGCTCCTTTCCTAAACGGTGATGTTCCTTATGTCCATATGGTACGGAATAGTCTCCAAACCTACATCCATAGTTCTCTGACGCACCGACTTCTTCGCACCGACTTCTTCGCATCTCCACCGACCTTGACGTAACTTTTCAGCTTTCTTGTGGTCACCGTAGGGAGTGCTGTCTTACAGCTTTGTAATGTTTACTAATGTTTGCCCCTGCTCGCCTTCATCCTGTTGCTCTTCTTCCTCCTACAGTGTAAGGCATGGTGTATTTGGGGATTTCAATGCGATCGTTCTAGCCCCTCCAATCGTCCTGATGTTCTCTTCTATTATCGTACATCCGTAGCCGTCACCTGACGCGCTGGGACACTGGCGACACCACTCACTCCTGGGGCTGCTACTCTGGGCCACGTCCTCATCTTTGGCTTAGTTGCAGCCCGAGTCCAGTGCTCCTCCTGGCTTTATTTGATCTCGTTGTCCTTCGATTTCGCTATTCTCTTCCTGCTTTGCCTGCTTCTGCTTCACATCTGCGCATTACTGTGCCCCGTAAGTACTGCCAGATGTATATCTTGTATATGGCTTGCATGTTGCCTACTCTTGACTGTACTTCACCTGATCAGTTTTACTCCAGCCTTGTCTCTGCCACACATGACTTTCACAGGTTGTACGTCTCAAGGCCACACTTCCGCTCACTCCTGGACTCTGGACACGCCTGTTCAACAGGCAAGGGAAGAAACCGAACGGGTTGGTCTCTTGTTTCAAGCGAACCCATCTCCTGAATTGCTTCGTTACCGACAGTCTAAGGATGCTCTAACAGCCCTATTGAAGTGCGTGAGTAATGAATCTTTGCAAAGGTTCACGGACAGTATTAATCATCAGACTAGTGTGGCTTCCATGTGGCATCTTGTCCACCGAGTGGCAAAGAAGACGCCTTCCAGTGCCCGCCATCACACAGCTGGCGAATACACCTGACAACTGTTGATGCATGATGGTAGCAGTCCATCTCAGCCAACCTCTCTCTTCATATACGAGATGCTCTCTCTTTCGGTGGTCTTGACCGTTAGCTCCGCCTGGTATCTACCCTGTTACAAGAGGATGACTAGGATTCTGTATCGATCATCGAGGGTGAGTTGTGCCGTGCTTTTTCTGCTCGTCTCCTGGTGATGATGGCATTACTTGTGCTGCGCTACAACTACTGCAACAAGTTTCTGGTAATACTTTACTGCGTCTCTTTAACCTTTGTCTTCGTGATGGGTTCCAACTGCAAGCCTAGACCAGCAGCACTATCATACCCATCCCAAGCTCGGTACAGCAAAGTTCAGGCCCATTTCTCTTACTTCCTGCTTTTGTAAGGTAATGGAAAGAATGTTGTTGAACAGTTTCATGTACCGCCTCCAGGACCACCTCTCTTTAAGTCTGTTTGGATTTCTTCCTCAGCGTAGCACTCACCACTGCCACTACTTATACTCTTGCCTATCCCGAGAAAACGTGGCGACCTTTGTTGACCGTAAGAGTGCGATTGACATTGCTAACAGGGACATCATTCTGCACCAGCTCGTCGACTTTGATACCAATCATCTTACAGTGGATTAGGAGTTACCTTAGTAATAAGACCTCCAGTGTGTTCTTCAGCTCGGTTCTTTACAGGATTTTCTTTTTGGTACGCCTCAAGGGAGTGTCTTTAGTCCCTTTTGGTTCAACATTTTAATGCACCGGCTACTCACTACTCACTACTCACTACTCACGTGCTATCACCTGATATGCAGATGATTTGTGTATCCATTCCAATTCACCAGGAAATCTTCAGTTATTTTTTGACTTAGAGGAGATTCTCTGTGGCCTCCTCTAACTGTTTCTCCAGAGAAAAACAGAATTTTCTCCTGCCACTCTATCAGATTTCACCACTGAAGAAACTGCAGTCCCTTTGTGCACCAGTATCGTTACCTTGGTGCATCTGTCAAGATTTCAGCAGCCCAACTCCCGGACCTATCTATCGTCCGTGACCTGATGGATCGCCTCCAGAGACGACTACAACCTTTTCAGTGCTCAAAAGTAACACTTCAGGAATCTCCAACCTTGTGGCCAGGATATTATATATGACTCATTCGCTCTCTCGTCGATTACCTCTCCCCTGCCTTGATTCTGTTTTCTCGGACTGCTCTGGAACCTCTAAGAAAATTACAGAATAGAGCAATGAAAATCCTTCTTGGCTGTACTATGTCTACTAGGATTGTTAACATGCAGCGTGAACTATGCCTTTTACTAAGATTGTTAACATGAAGCGAGAGCTATGCCTTTTCACCAATGGTCGAGAAAATATACTCCAATGTCACTTGCCTCACTTTCAAGTGCCTCCACTTTCTATATCTCTGTCCCTATTACTGGCAGGTGATCATGTCCTCTCTGTCCCACCTCACCTGTCCCTCCGATACTGCCCACTGGTCGTGTTCTTATCAGATCTGTTTCTTCTTTGCTGTGTAGCCTTAATAAGGATATCCTCGCTGCTGACGTGCACCCAGGCTCACACCCCACCCCCCCCTGGATGCTACCAACGGGAGAGGTAAGCCCTTCAGTCCCTTTCCGCGTCTTTGCCCATCCCACACTGCAGTAGTCAGTCCTATAAATTATTATTTTTTTTTTTCCTTAATGTTTTTTTTTTTTTCCTTAATGAGAGTTCATAATTTGTTTGAAAATTTTATGGGTACCCTCTCACATGGGTTTGCCCCATAATGCCACAGGTAATCGCTTAGCTAAGGAAGCCTAGCCGCCTACCACCTCGTTATGATGGGCGCCCTCTCTTCCTCTCCTGCTACCTCTCCAGACTCCGCTCCTCTGCTCTCCTCCCAGTGCGGCGCCGCAGGGATGCAAAGACCCTTCAGCGTCACAATTATCCACTACGAGTCTGTCTGTTACTACGAGGACAGCCGCTGGATGTAGTATGCCGTCACCTTGTCCTCCACTACACCCTAGAAGAGATTTTTGTGCGTTTCCCTCGTTTCGGGGGATTCACATAATTATTAATACCTTGTGCCTGATGTGACTTCTAATTTAAATAAATTAACTCCACCTTGATTTGTTTTGATTTGCTGTGTTTTCGTGTGCACGTGCGTGTGTTTGTGTATTTCTGTCTGTGTCCTAATTTCTGTATCTACGTCTGTTTCCTTTGTCCTGTGTGTGTGTGTGTGTGTGTGTGTGTGTGTGTGTGTGTGTGTGTGTGTGTGTGTGTGTGTGTGTGTGTGTCTTTCTGTAAACAGTATTTTGTCAAAATCAAGATCTACTTTATGTAAATTTGACTAACGCTACGGCGCAATAAATTAATCAAATCGACCTGTGTGCTTGTGAGTTCTTCTCCCTCTCCCCTGCCCTGACAATGGTAGATTTGTAATAGGATCAGGAACCCTGGGTTAATTAGGCGTGCGTGAAGAAATGGATGTGTATATCATATTGTGTATTTATAAAATAAGTGAATAAAAAACAAATTAATAAGATTGTTTATCATATTGTATATTTCTAAAATTAATAAAAAACAAACAAAATTAGATTAATAAGAAAAATAAAAACGAAATAAAACAATGGGCTAATACGCGCGTTAGGGTGATGGCAAAAAAAAAAATAAATAAATAAAATGAATAAATAAATAAAAATTAGTGCAGCTATAGAAGGCTCGGTTATATGACCTGAAAAAAAAAAAAAAAAAAAAAAAAATAGCTATAGCTGATGGAAAAATAGTGTACTTCAGTCATACGAGGTTGACAGTTTACGTGAAAGACGTGAACAGCGACTCGCCTCCTCTGTCACCGACATGCTGACGTCGGTGGACCAGGCTGGTGTTAGTTAACCCAGTTGCTGCCCTGGCTCAGGCGATTCCCCACCCTCCAAATGAACCCCGTGAGACGGTGGACGAGGAGCAGCAAGTTGGTGTAACAGTACAATATCGAAAAAGCCCAAAGCATCTAAGAAAGTTCTGTTCTCTGTATATGTGACACTGTGTTCTTTATTTATAACAATGTTGTTCTTTCCTCATCCAGATGATCATGAACTTCTTGAGTTGCTGAATGAAGGCTTTTTAACATTAACGTTTGGTGAACTCAATGGGTTTAATTATCGATTCAGTGTGGGTGACGATTCAACTGGCTTAAATATTTCTGACCTTTAACTGAACTGCTTAAATATATCTCTACCAAACACTCAATATTATAATCAAAAGGATTTAGAAAATAATTTAATCACTAATAGTCATTCTCCATCTTTTGTCATGTACAACATAAATAGTATCCCCAATGATCTAGAAAAGTTTCTCGTTTATTCTGCTATTTTCTCCAACAATCATAACATTGATATAATTGAATTCTGTGAAACTCGACTTTCTAATAATGTTCAAAATCTTTATAGTGTCTCAGGATACAAACAATTTACTAATAACATAAATTGTTATGGAGGAGGGGTCTGTATGTATGAAAATTTTATTTCATGTCATATTTGTAATAATTTATGCATTATGAGTGATAGCATTGAAACCTCATTTATTGAAGCTTCATGTTTGGGTAACCTTTGGCATTGTTTACCGTAGACCGTATATCTATATTCATTGTTTTAGATGAAATTTTATGTAAAATAGCAACTGGTTTAGGAGTCGCCATGTTGGAATTTATAGGTAATATTGAATAAAGGGTGTGTATGTAATTAGATGCATTTAGTTTTGTGCGAAGGAAGAGATTTGTTTTTAAAGGGCAGACTGTGACTGCCCCCTTGTGTTGTAAGACACAAAGGGAAACATTGTGAAGTCACTGATGGATTACTGATAAGTTCACAACACCCTCTGATCCACTGCGTCAGACCCCTCTGGGTGTAATTATCATTTCGACAGATGTCTACTGCCTCCTCCGAACCAATTACACCAATAGGTAAATAGAAATGTGATGCTCCCACTGCTTTGTTATTTAGACACTTTAAAAATGGAAGAATTCGTGACGTTTATAATTTGGAAAGTCTTGAATTCACACACAAACAATTGTTTCCACAATCCTCTGCTGCACTCCACTCTTTTCAAATACGCAATATCATTGCTAGAAATAGCCATCACTTAAGACCACCTTTTCCATCTACAGAGACACAACGAAGATTTGTCACATTATGGATGTATTTGATGGAATGACTTACCAAACCATATAAAATCTATTAGTAATAAATTCATTTTTAAAATTAATTTAAACCTATATATTTTAACTATGTATCGAAAACAATTACTCACTGTTATCGTATTATTAATATTATTTCTTTAATATGTTTCGCGTATCTTGTGTCAACATGTATCTATGAAATTATGTATGTAGAGATGAAGTATGGATAAAAGTATTCAATATATGTTGTGATGCAAGACATTTTAGAGAGAGATTATATCCATAGTATATAACTGTCTAATTCAAGGCATTATCTTTAATATTACAGGCCTGTCAGAAGTGGTTGATTTAATGGGCCCAGCCTTGTTTACAGTATATGAATTACGGCTACAGATGCATTTATATCTGGCTAATAAACTAATTGAATTGAATTGAATGTATCGCGGAGGTGTTCCACTCATACCGCACTTTTAGACAGGGTGGAAACAAAAGGTTTTCTTATCAGCTCCTCTCCTTTAACTGATTGTCTTCTGCCTCTCTCATCGCCGCAGTGATAGATCTCTTGCTATCTTCTACCGCTATGTTCATGCTAACAACTCTTCTGGTCTTGCTAACTGCATACCTTCCCTTGTCACGCGGCCTCGCTGCACAAGACTTTCTTTCCCTCACCACTATTCTGTCCACCCCTCTAATGCAAGAGTTAACCAGTATTCTCAATCATTCATACTTTTCTTTGGTAAACTCCGGGAATCCCTGCCTACTTCTGTATTTCCTCCTTCCTATAACTTGAACTCTTTTCGATAGGGAGGTCTCAAGACACTTATCGTCTATTATTTGATCATACTATTTGGCATTGCTTTGGGAACTGGCTGGCATTCAAGTGGGCCTTTGATTTTTTTTTTTTGCTTGTAGTTCCCTATACATTAAAAAGAAAAAAATATATATATGATCACCAGTAGACTAACCACGACGCAACCCAAACTGGGTTGTGAAGTGATAGATGTTTAAGAATCTTCCTGTTGAGGATTAGTAAAAAAAAAAAAACTATATAAGCAGGAAATTAAAGCAATAGGACG
The DNA here is from genome assembly GCF_035594125.1 of Scylla paramamosain. Lineage (NCBI taxonomy): Eukaryota > Metazoa > Arthropoda > Malacostraca > Decapoda > Portunidae > Scylla > Scylla paramamosain. The sequence goes on from NC_087194.1 coordinate 5,770,955, forward strand.
GTAGTTTGAGGAGTTAGAACGGTCACCCGTTGAAAAAAAAAAGAAAAAAAAACAGGCTAAATGTAGGTAAACTTCCAGCAAGAAGGAAATGTAGATGTTGATAGATAGAGTTGGAAGAGTTTGACTAGGTAAGATGCAAGTACGGAGACACAATTGCGAAGAATAATAGGAGGGACATCATCAGGTCCATAAGCCTTCCGAGTATTAAAGCCTGTGAGGGCATGGAAAACATCATTGCGAAGGGTCATAATAAGTAGGATTAAATAACTGGAGGGTTGAGGAAAGGAAGGAGCAAACACTGAATCATCCAAGATAGTTTTTAGCAAAGATTTAAGCGAAGACTTCAGCTTTGGAGGTAGAATGAGATGGAAGTGGTGCTACTAAATTGAAATAAAGGAGGAAAAGATGAAGTAAATTTATTATAGATATTTTTGCGAGATATCACGAGGAGAGACTGATATATAAATATTTTGACATTTTATATTGATGAAGTACTTTTTGGTTGGTTAGAAAACAAGGCTTGACATGATTTCAGGCAGAAATATAAAGTGCATGAGATTTAGGTGATGGAAGGCTAAATTACCCTTTGTGGGTCGCCTCTCTATCATGAATAGCACGACAACACGTTGAGTTAAAGCAAAGTTTGGGAAGTCTGGAACAATAGAAAGAGTGAGGAATGTACTCCTCCATACCAGGCACTATCACCTGTTATGCGCTCACCATACAAAAAATGGTTGCTGACACAATAACAGTAGTCATTCAATGGGAAATCAGAATAATATTTCCTCATCCCCCAATTAGCAAAGGCAGAACGTCAGATGCACCTCTTCAGAGAATTCTGAGGAAGAATTGGGGTGATAGGACAAGATACAAATATGAAGTTACGATCGAAGGAGCCCAAGATAGAATATGGGGTGACAACATAAGCAGATGGATTAGAGGTTAGAAAAAGGTCAAGAATATTAGGCGTATCTGCAAGACAGTCAGGAATACGAACAGGGTGTTGCACCAGTTTACTCTAGGTCGTGAAGGATAGCAAAATTAAAAGCTATTTCACCAGGGTGGCCTTTTTTTCTCCGACTGCTCTGTCCCTTTCAGTCGCCTCTTACGGTAGGCAGCGAGTACAATGGCAGTATTCTTAGCTCCTGTCACAGATCAGACTATTCCTTTCTATCGGGGGACGGCGGGGATGAGTGAATGATGCTTATGAGAGTGTATGCTGCTTTGTCTGGTCCGGCCTGTGTGGGAGTGCCGGCCTGGATATATATTTAAATTTGTTGATTGATTTTGTAGATATAATTGCTGATGTTGAAGGAGTGACAATCTTAGATATCTACACTGTCAGTTCCTCCCGGGGATCGGGAAGAGAAACGGACGTATCGTGTCACGTTGTTGCTTGACAAGTAGGGAAACTTCTACAAGAAAGGGAGGAATCCTGGATTTTCTAGAATTGGCTGCATCATTAAATAAGAGTAATATATATATATATATATATATATATATATATATATATATATATATATATATATATATATATATATATATATATATATATATATA
>NC_087194.1:5775014-5885014 GCF_035594125.1 Scylla paramamosain
TGAAGTAATCAGTATTTCTCCAGTTTGATCACTAGAATTTTCAGAGGTTAAGTGTTTTATTCGTGTAAAACACCACGGGGAGCAGAGACTGCGGCGCGGTACGTGTGTATGTGTGTATGTATATCACCACCCCATTCCCCCTCTCTTGTACACCCTCCACCCCCCTCTTTCGTAGCGGAGTGGGAGAGTGGCACACTTTTCCCAGCCAGTGGTGGTGGGCAGGAACCGATAACTTAAGTATTTACGGAATCGATTCCTTGGGATGGCGGATCCATCGGAACCGGTTCCGGAACCGGTTTCACGGAGAATCGTGTAGAACACGCGGGGCCGGTACCAGAGTCTTGGAGCCACCAGCGCAGAGGTGAATACCGGAGTCTTGGAGCCGCCAGCGCACTGCTCAGACGGTTACCACTAGTGTGCAGCGGTTCCAGGACTCATCTAGAATACTGGCAGAGATTATTACAAGCTCCTCGTTAGACAGACACATAGTAGTTTTCCCGAGGTAGCACAGAGTGTATGTCACGTGGTCATGTTGCTCTAAATATCGTTCCATGATGTAGTATGTAGAATTCCATCTAGTTTCTACATCCTGAATAAATTTATTTGGAAGCTGCTTGTGCTGCTCTTGCATGAGCTTATCAGAAGCCTTCACACTGTGATGGAAAAAAAAAAAGCTTACAGTAGTCTTTTTTTTTTTCTTTTAGCTTCTGAACATCCTCAGTGTTCTTAATGGAGTCCTGAACAACTAGATTCAAAGTATGTGCAAAGCACGATGTGTGGCGAACATTCATTTGTTTTATTGCTGCAGTCATGTTAGCAGTATTGTCAGTTACAACTGAGTGAATTTTATCTAAAATGTTCCATTTATTGTAGTCAAGTCTTATCTCTTCTGCAATATTATCTGCTGTATGGGACCTAACCATAGGAACAGTATCAAGCACAGCAGACTTGAGGACCCACTCTGGGGATGTGTAGATGTGATGAATGCTTTTGTTTGTCGGGATGTCCATAAACTAATGACTGTTGTTATTATTATTATTATTATTATTATTATTATTATTATTATTATTATTATTATTATATAAATCAAGGAAGGTGACCCACTGGAAAGCACGAATGCATAAACCTGAAGGCCCAGTGGGTGGCACTTCACTGATAACTGAAGGTTTAGTAACAGGAAGAAAGCATAGAATAGGAAGGTTTGGAAAAATCTAATAGGTAGAGTGCTGAGAAAGAAGAAAGGTATTCACAAGTTTTTAAAAGTTTCACAATTACTAGCATTGACAATCTCAGTGGGAAGTGTAGTGCAAAGTCTGACGGACGCTGGGATGAAACACCGGGAAAATTGTGATGTATCACATCGATTCACAGACAAGGCACGGTCGTTCAGGCTCACGGAGTGTCTTGTAGCACGTGCCGGTTCTAAGGGAGCAGGCAAATGACGGTGCAATGGGTGGTTGACAATAGACATCATTTTGAAGAAATAAGACAGTGACCCACCAAACGACGATGCCGAAGTTTAATCTCAAGATTAGGGAGAAGAAATTTAATCTGGTTGAATGCTCTATCTAAAAGTTTTAAGTTAGACTCAGCTGCAGAAATCCGAACAGAGTGACAGTACTCAAAATGAGGCAGTAAAAGCAGCTTTTGACAGTATCATCAGAGGAATATATCCGACTGCACTTACCCAATAAACCAACTTTTCGTGAGATTGACAACGCAAGTGAACGCAAGTACAACTCAAAAGTGAGTTTGAGATCAAAGGTGACTCCAAGCAACTTCAGTGAGGAACAATTTGGAATTGACACTCCATTGACAAAAATATCAGGGTGAGGAGGAAAAGGCGTCCTTGATCGACTAATAACCATACTGTGGGACTTACTCGGGTTTATTTTCATACCCCACCGATCACACCAAGACATAATCCTTGAGACATCACGAGTGAGAACATTAGCGATTCTCTGTCTATCCTGAGGGGAAGGAATTACCGCACATAAAGTGCTGTCGTCAGCATAAGCTACCATATCAGACTCAATCGCACACCACATATCAAATGTATAAATAATAAAAAGAATAGGTCCCAGGACGCTTCCTTGCGGAACACCGGATATAACTGGACTAAAGGAACTGAAACAGCCATCAACAGTCACACGCTGCTTTCTATCGGTTAGGAACTCTGAAATAATTTGAGGTAAGCGGCTATCAGTGCCAAGAGATTTGACTTTAGACAGGAGGGCCTTGTGGTTAACACGATCAAATGCAGAACTAAAGTCAAGTGAAATTATTCTAGATTCATAACCAGCATCAAGAGCAACTTGAATGTCGTGTGTTATGTAAACAAGAGCATCAGAAGTACTGAGACCTTTTCTAAAAGCAATCTGACTAGATGGCAACAGCTTATTAATATTAAAAAAAAAAAAAAACGGGTGAGACGCTTGGCCAGCAGGCGCTCAAAGATCTTAGACAAAACCGGGGTTATGGAGATGGGTCTATAGTCACCAGGGTGAATGGAGGGTGAGGAGCCCTTTGGAATAGGGGTAACATTTGCAGTACGCCAGCATACCGGAAAAGAACCCTTACGTAAAACGACTTTGGAGACAGAGAAGAAGCAGTCTTTTTGTAAAAAAAAAGAGACAAAAAAAACCCAGAGGATCGCAACCGCCGAACGAGTCCAAGTCATGAAGGTATCGTAAGATTTCAGAAGACTTAAAAGCAATAGAGCGTAATTTTATATCTTGGGGACAAGACGGCGGCAGTTCCAGCTCTTCATTACATTGTTTTGAATTAAAAACAGAGGCTAAAAGATTGGCTTTGTTCTTTGAATTATGGCAGATTGAACCATCTGAGCAGGAAAGAGGAGGTAAACTTGAGGCCCCACAGAAGAGGGACTGCTTAAGAGCTGACCACCATGAATGTGGCTGGGAGGTGCCAATCAGAGCATTTTTAAGGTGTTCATTGTACTCATCCTGGGCACTGGAATATGTGCGCTGGGCTATTGAATGCAGGCGAACGTAATTCTCCCATGACTCATGTGAGCGCAGCCGAGACCATTCACAGTAAGCAACCTGTTTTTCACGCTGGGCACGCCTGCAGTCATCATTAAACCAGGTTTTGTCCTTGCGACGACTTCTAATTATTTTAAAGGGAATTCTTCTTTCACTTATGGCAAACATCACACTGTTAAGGGCATCGATTGGAATATCAGCCTGAAAAACTTCCCGCCATACAATGTTATTAAAATGAGCATTGACACCAGCCCAGTTGGCACGTGAATATTGAAAGACAAGCCAGAGTGGTCTGTATTGCCGAGGGGAGGGACAACCTGCACAGTCATCACTGAAGGGGCGTCAGTAAAAAGAAGATCTAGGCAATTACCCGAGGCGTGAGTTGGACTCTGAACGATCTGCTCGCATCCAGAGATTACTAAAGTCTAGATCAGCCCATATGTGTTGGGGAGATGGAATTCAACCATTCCTGATGATGCGCATTAACATCACCGACAAAAAAAAAAAAAAAAAAAAACCTTTAGAGTCTGATTCTTGAGTTGACGCCATAGAACTTAATAGATAGTCATAAATACTATCATCAAGATCGGGGTTCCTGTATACTGAAAAGATATAATAGTTATTAAAATGGCTACATATTTTAACAAGCATCATTTCATGACAGCCGCACTCAAATTTGACAATACGTGAAGCACTGGATGCAGGACGCATGTATACACACATCCCCCGAGCTCTAGGGATAGTCATGTCTCAGAAAGAGAGGCCTCTTGAAGTTGGGAATCAGAATCTCGGAGACATGTCTGAAGCTCGAAACGAGAGTCTCTGAACAAAAAAAAAAAAAAAAAAAAAAGAAGTCATATTGAGGTGAAAGTAACTGCAACATCTTGGAAGTTGGCCTTCAGACCCCGAATATTGATGTATAGGGCCTTCCAGCAGTGATTACAATCAGAGTGTTAAGAAACTATTACGCAACACTAAATCGGTGCATACGATTGACCATCATGAACGAAATATTTTTATATCATTCATGTGATTTCTTTGAATAGTGGATAAAGGGACGCTATTCATGTATCATTCCTTTACACTGTCAGGCTATGGGTACCATCGGGTAAATCCAAGATTTACCATTTAATAAGATGCCTAATATCTATGCGTAATATGTTCTGCTGCTTTACATTTAATGAATAAAAACATGTGCAATACTGAGATGCATCTATGATGAGTCACTAAGAAAAAAGAGTTCAGTGTATGATGGGGATGGCTCATCATGGTTTTGTAAGATGAAGATATCTTTTTTAGAATCTGTGATTTGCAGAGTGAACGGCTGTGTCAGATTTCTTGTGTACAAGAAACTCATTAACAGGGATAACTATCTTTTCATTTTCAAGGCAGGACATAAAACTAATCCAGGTGTAGCGGTCGTCTTCTTCTTGCGCTCCCTCAGAGTGTGACGTGGCGAGATAAGTGTACAAAATGTGACTCAGTTTTGTATATTAGCCACTCTGGGAAAACGAAAGTGGTAAAATGTTTGAGCAAAAAAGTTTTCTTTGATTTTTATTTACCACTTAAATTATCAATTAAATTACCATATATATATATATATATATATATATATATATATATATATATATATATATATATATATATATATATATATATATATATATATATATATATATATATATATATATATATATATATATATATATATATATATATATATATATATATATATATATATATATATATATATATATATATATATATATATATATATATATATATATATATATATATATATATATATATATATATATATATATATATATATATATATATATATGTGTGTGTGTGTGTGTGTGTGTGTGTGTGTGTGTGTGTGTGTGTGTGTGTGCGCTACCTTATTTCCTTTCCTTCATCCTCTCTCGGAGTAAGAAGTAGTGAGTTGGTGAAGGAGAGAGCTGCCTGCAGATGATGGACTTGGTGAACTTGAAGTCGGGTGAGAACAATTAGCCTGGTTGACCACACCAGAAGACGACAAGTGAGTGACCATTCCGCAAAGGCAGTTAGAAAGGCTACGTCATCACTTATGACCACCACCGCTAACTGCACCATTTCTTCTTCCATCTGAATATACATATATATATATATATATATATATATATATATATATATATATATATATATATATATATATATATAGAGAGAGAGAGAGAGAGAGAGAGAGAGAGAGAGAGAGAGAGAGAGAGAGAGAGAGAGAGAGAGAGAGAGAGAGAGAGAGAGAGAGAGAGAGAGAGAGAGAGAGAGAGAGAGAGAGAGAGATACTATACAATAAGACACAGGACAAAGAAAAAAAAAGAAAAACGAAAAAAAGCCCCCTGAGGTGCCGGTGCCAAAAGAAAAGGCAAGGGTGTCATCCAGAAGTGGAGGATAACTGTCTTTAAACTTCCCCCTTGAAAGAGTTCAAGTCATATGAAGGAGGAAATACAGAAGTACGTAGGGAATTCCAGAATTTACCAGAAAAAGGAATGAATGACAGAGAATACTGGTTAACTCTTGCATTTGAGATGTGTATGGAATAGTGGTGAGAGAAAGTAGAAAGTCTTGTGCAGCGAGGCCGCGGAAGGAGGAGAGGCATGCAGTTACCAAAGTGAGAAAAACAGTTACCGTGAACATATCGGTAGAAGATTGCAAGAGATGCAACACTGTGTCGATGAGAGAAAGACTGAAGACAGTCGATTAGAGGAAAGATGATAAGGCGAAATGCTTTTGATTTTATACTGTCGAAAAGAAGAGGCAGTAGCACCTAACAAAACGATAAGTACTCCCAGTGAGGTCTAAAGCACTGTTCAGGGGGTGCTGTGAACTTATCATTAAACCCAGCTGTGACCTCACTGAACGTTTCCCTTTGTGTCTCACAACACAAAGGAGCAGTCACAACCTGCCCTTTAAAGACAACTCTCTTCCTCCACACAAAACTACAATCACCTAATAACACACACACCCTTCACTCAAAATTTCAAAATTATCATGGTGACTCCTACACCAGCCTCGGAATCCCCATCTGGGGAGGGGACCACAATTGTTCCCAGGTCAGACTGTTCTTCTGACAACGACCCTAAGTGTCTTGACATCCCCCTCAACTTTTTCTTCATTAACTCCTGCAACATTCGCGGTCTAAGATCTAATTTTCAATCTGTAGAACACCACCTCTCCTCTTCTAAACCTCATCTTTTCCTCACTGAAACTTAGGTGTCGGAGGCAACTGACAGTAGCCCCCTTTTCTGTTCCCTCCTACTTTCTCTATCCTCATTTTCGATCCAAAGCTGGATGCTGCGTTTATGTGCGTAGTGACCTAACCTGCTCTCGTGTGAATACAGAAAAGGAAACGTGAAGAAGCAACAAAAACGTAAGTGTTCCAGAGCTCAGCGTTGCTCTTTGTCTTCCTCAATTACCTACAGATTCTCCTGGTGCAGGAATAAAGTTCACCCCAATATTATATTTACAGGTAAAATAATTAAAGTAAAAAATATTTAAAAGAAAAGCTATAATTCATTCAGAAGACCAGCTTTCTCCATAAACATTGAGCATTGAGGAAGAGAAAAAAAATATTATTCTGTCCCCATACAGCGAGTGAAGACAATTAAAATATCCTATTACGAGAAAAGAAGATTGATTGCTTGATTGGTTGGTATTATTGCGCCGCAACATCGCAGTTATATGACACCGCTTAAAACTTAAAATAACAATGACTGCTGGTTGAAATATTGACAAAAAACAAAAGTAAGATATGATAAAAAAAAAAATCGTAAAAAATGTCGGTATATGGAGGAGGCAGTAGACACCTGCCGAAACGATAATTACTCCCAGTGAGGTCTAAAGCACTGTTCAGGGGGTGCTGTGAACTTATCATTAAACCCAGCTGTGACCTCACTGAACGTTTCCCTTTGTGTCTCACAACACAAGGGGGTAGTCACAGCCTGCCCTCTAAAGACAACTCTCTTCCTCCACACAAAACTACAAGCACCTAATAACACACACACCCTTCACTCAAAAAATTTTAAAATCATGGCGACTCCTACACCAGCCTCGGAGTCCCCATCTGGGGAGGGGACCATAAATGTCCCCAGGTCGGACTGCCTTTCCGTCGACGACCCTAAGTGTCTTGACACCCCCCTCAACTTTTTCTTCATTAACTTCTGCAACATTCGCGGTCTAAGATCTAATTTTCAATCTGTAGAACACCACCTCTCCTCTTCTAAACCTCATCTTCTTTTCCTCACTGAAACTCAGGTGTCTGAGGCAACTGACAGTAGCCCCTTTTCTGTTCCCTCCTACTTTCTCTATCCTCATTTTCGATCCAAAGCTGGATGCTGCGTTTATGTGCGCAATGACTTAACCTGCTCTCGTGCCCACGCTCTTGAATCTTCCGAGTTTTCCACCATCTGGCTACGACTACAGAGTCATTCTCATACTAAATTTATCTGTGCTGTATACCTCTCTCCTAACTCCTCTGACTATAAGAAATTCTTTGACTACTTAACTTCCAAAGTGGAGCACATTCTGACCCTCTTCCCTTTTGCAGAGATCTCCATTCTTGGAGACTTCAATGTTCACCACCAGCTTTGGCTTTCCTCTCCCTTCACTGACCATCCTGGTGAAATAGCCTACAACTTTGCTATCCTCCATGACCTAGAGCAATTGGTGCAACACCCTACTCGTATTCCTGACCGTCTTGGAGATACGCCCAACATTCTTGACCTTTTCCTGACCTCTAATCCTTCTGCTTATGCTGTCACCCTTTCTTCTCCGTTGGGCTCCTCCGATCACAATCTCATATCTTTATCTTGTCCTATCACTCCAATCCCTCCTCAGGATCCCCCTAAGCGAAGGTGCCTCTGGCGTTTTGCCTCTGCTAGTTGGGGGGACCTGAGGCGGTATTTTGCTGATTTTCCTTGGAATGACTACTGCTTCCGTGTCAGAGACCCGTCTTTGTGTGCTGAGCGCATAACAGAGGTGATAGTGTCTGGCATGGAGGCGTACATTCCTCACTCTTTTTCTCGTCCTAAACCTTCTAAACCTTGGTTTAACACAGCTTGTTCTCGTGCTATACATGATAGAGAGGTGGCCCACAAAAGGTACTTAAGCCTTCCTTCACCAGAATCTCATGCACTTTATATTTCTGCCCGGAACCATGCCAAGTCTGTTCTCCAACTAGCCAAAAACTCCTTCATTAACAGAAAATGTCAAAACCTTTCAAGATCTAACTCCCCTCGTGATTTCTGGCATCTAGCCAAAAATATCTCCAATAATTTTGCTTCTTCTTCTTTCCCTCCTCTACTTCAACCAGATGGCACCACTGCTATCACATCTATTTCTAAAGCTGAACTCTTTGCTCAAACCTTTGCTAAAAACTCTACCTTGGACGATTCTGGGCTTGTTCCTCCCTCTCCTCCACCCTCTGACTACTTCATGCCTCGTATTAAAATTCTTCGTAATGATGTTTTCCATGCCCTCGCTGGCCTAAACCCTCGGAAGGCTTATGGACCTGATGGGGTCCCTCCTATTGTTCTCCGAAACTGTGCCTCCGTGCTTGCACCTTGCCTAGTCAAACTCTTTCAGCTCTGTCTGTCAACATTTACCTTTCCTTCTTGCTGGAAGTTTGCCTACATTCAACCTGTTCCTAAAAAGGGTGACCGCTCTAATCCCTCAAACTACCGTCCTATTGCTTTAATTTCCTGCTTATCTAAAGTTTTTGAATCTATCCTCAACAGGAAGATTCTTAAACATCTATCACTTCACAACCTTCTATCTGATCGCCAATATGGGTTCCGTCAAGGCCGCTCTACTGGTGATCTTCTGGCTTTCCTTACTGAGTCTTGGTGATCCTCTTTTAGAGACTTTGGTGAAACTTTTGCTGTTGCCTTGGACATATCAAAAGCCTTTGATAGAGTCTGGCACAAAGCTTTGATTTCCAAACTACCCTCCTACGGTTTCTATCCTTCTCTCTGTAACTTCATCTCAAGTTTCCTTTCTGACCGTTCTATTGCTGCTGTGGTAGACGGTCACTGTTCTTCTCCTAAATCTATTAACAGTGGTGTTCCTCAGGGTTCTGTCCTGTCACCCACTCTCTTCTTATTATTCATTAATGATCTTCTAAACCAAACTTCTTGTCCTATCCACTCCTATGCTGATGATACCACCCTGCACTTTTCCACGTCTTTTCATAGACGTCCAACCCTTCAGGAGGTAAACATATCACGCAGGGAAGCCACAGAACGCTTGACTTCTGATCTTTCTAAAATTTCTGATTGGGGCAGAGCAAACTTGGTATTGTTCAATGCCTCAAAAACTCAATTCCTCCATCTATCAACTCGACACAATCTTCCAGACAACTATCCCCTCTTCTTCAATGATACTCAACTGTCCCCCTCTTCTACACTGAACATCCTCGGTCTGTCCTTTACTTATAATCTGAACTGGAAACTTCACATCTCATCTCTAACTAAAACAGCTTCTATGAAGTTAGGTGTTCTGAGACGTCTCCGCCAGTTTTTCTCACCCCCCCAGCTGCTAACTCTGTACAAGGGCCTTATCCGTCCATGTATGGAATATGCTTCACATGTCTGGGGGGTTCCACTCATACTGCTGTTCTAGACAGGGTGGAATCAAAAGCTTTTCGTCTTATCAACTCCTCTCCTCTAACTGACTGTCTTCAGCCTCTCTCTCACCGCCGCAATGTTGCATCTCTAGCTGTCTTCTACCGCTATTTTCATGCTAACTGCTCTTCTGATCTTGCTAACTGCATGCCTCCCCTCCTTCCGCGGCCTCGCTGCACAAGACTTTCTTCTTTCTCTCACTCCTATTCTGTCCACCTCTCTAACGCAAGAGTTAACCAGTATTCTCAATCATTCATCCCTTTCTCTGGTAAACTCTGGAACTCCTTGCCTGCTTCTGTATTTCCACCTTCCTATGACTTGAATTCCTTCAAGAGGGAGGTTTCAAGACACTTATCCACCAATTTTTGACCACTGCTTTGACCCTTTTAAGGGACTGGCATTTCAGTGGGCATTTTTTTTTTATTAGATTTTTGTTGCCCTTGGCCAGTATCCTTCCTACATAAAAAAAAAAAAAAAAAAAATAAAAAAATATTAAACGAAATGGAAAGCAAATAAAGAAAAAAATTAGATGGATGTTAGTTCATATAATTAATTTAAAGAGAGCGGTACTGACACCAGTGACATAAACAGTGCACCTGGCGTTGTTCGTTTCGTACTTAAGACACTGATCCCACTGACCTTGATATCTGACCTTGTCCAATATGTACCCAAAACACTGACCACTGACTAACCACTGTCCCAGGCCCCAGAGGCCTTGTTTGTTGTCTTTTACACTTCCTTCCAGATTCATCTGATTCATCGTGACTTCTGTCATCTCGCCAAAAATATCTCCAATAACTTTGCTTCTTCTTCTTTCCCTCCTTTATTTCAACCAGATGGCACCACTGCTATCACATCTATCTCTAAAGCTGAACTCTTCGCTCAAACCTTTGCTAAAAAATCTACCTTGGACGATTCAGGGCTTGTTCCTCCCTCTCCTCCACCTTCTGACTACTTCATGCTACCTATTAAAATTCTTTGCAATAATGTTTTCCATGCTCTCGCTGGCCTAAACCCTCGGAAGGCTTAAAGACCTGCTGGGGTCCCTCCTGTTGTTCTCGGAAACCTCCGTGCCTCCGTGCTTGCACCTTGCCTAGTCAAACTCTCTCAGCTCTGTCAAGTTGAAATAAAGGAGGGAAAAATGAAGTAAAGTTATTAGAGATGTATTTGTCTAGGTACCAGAAGTCACGAGGGGGAGTTAGATTTTCAAAAGATTTTCATACTTTCTAGTAACGAAGAACAGAGACTTGTTTACGTTATGCTAGTGGACAAAGCTTGTATTAACTTGTACTGTACAGGAAATTAATGGGTCAAGTTTGAGTACGTTTACATTTCTTTTTGTATATATACATATATAGACCTTACGTTATAAAACAAAATTTTGATATGTAAATTATTAGAAAAAAAAGAAGAGAAACTTTTTTTTCGTTTTTTTATTTTTTTTTCCTTATTTTATTTATTTATTTTTTTTTTTATGAGAATTTTTTTTGGGGTGTTTCTTTTTTATTTAATATATACCAGCCTTCACAAACTTAAGGACTTCATGTCCCTGGGAGGCAGCCCTCTCTCCAAGTATCAGCGACATCTGGAAATTCCTATCTTCGCCGCGACAGCGGAAAAGGTATCGCTCGCACAGCTCCACCAGAACTAAGAACTAAGCAGTCATCACAAAATGGCTGTGTTTCCCGGAAAATTAAGTAACCATGAGTGAGACGCGTGTGACCAGTCCTGAGCGGTGCTCCTGCACATGGAAAGAAATGGAAAGGGTAGATCTTGCACAAGGCAGGCAATATCTCTTTGATTATTGATGTCCGGCTCAGGGCCATCTGATGCTCACAAAAGAGTATTTTTAGGGTGAACGCCGTTGAGTCAAGAGATTCAGTAGATCATCTGGAACATTTCTGCTGGGACTGAGAAAACTTTGAGAGATTTCGTTGTATGGATCTGTTGAGGCTTAAAAACTTTGGGAGGTGTTTGCAGTTGAGAATCGATGGGGGAGCGGACTTCTACAATATGAACTCCTGTACGAGGAGTCTGTGATGTTGTTGAAGATTCAGTGGAGGACTTTGCTAAAGATGTAGTAAAATGTTTTGCTGAAGATGAAGAGTAGGGTTTATCTATGATATTTTGGAAAACAGAGAACTTATTACAGATAATAACAGCAGGAGCAGCATTCTCACAAGAGTGGGAGGAAACAGTTAATGGTTGAGAAAAGCGAGAAGGTGCTACAACCACATTATATGTAGAGGTGGAGGGAGGATGTGTATGTTTTTGTCCCATCATTTTTCTGTCTAAAGAGAAATGTTTCCGCTTGGCACTTCCGAAACTAATGAACTGAGAATTAGCCAGCTGGAAAAGGTCCTGCTCAAGACGGTACCTCTTACAATGTCGAGGAGGAATCTGATAAGCTTACCTTCAGTAGAAGCAATAAGGTTCCAATTTGCATTCAGGAGTAGGGTGTGAATCAAGGGCAGAGCGGTGATCGCACTGTGGACGATTCATACATTTTCTCCTTCTGTGGCCGAACTCATGAAACAAGTAACATTGTAAAGGATGGTCAATGTTGTAACCCAAGAACGAAGAAGAAATGAAACACGTAAGAAGAAAGAAGAATGTAACAAAAATGAAGAAATGAAGAAGGAAATAAGAAGTAGAAAGAATAAATGAGGAAAAACGAAGGCAGGTACCAAGAAACTATCACCACCCTGATAGATAAGAGACGAGACGTGACCAGCTAGGAGAACAAGATGAGGTGAGTCATCACAAGACTAACAGAGCCGGTGATTAGCAGCAGATTACAAGAAGAGATACCCAGGTGGCTATCACTAAATTAGTATATAAGAGAAGCAGAGGTCACCGAAAGCAAATGAATTTGACAACACAGACAGCCGGCATACCATAGGAAACGCCTTGTTGTTCCTGATTAGAAGATGCGATTACCAAAGTTACTCGAGAATGAGCCTTATTGAAAGTTGAGGGAAAATTAATTGTATGATCGAAGTATGGGAAGATTTATTTATTTATTTATTTTTTCTTATGTAGGAAGGACACTGGCCAAGGGCAACAAAAATCCAATAAAAAAATTGCCCACTGAAATGCCAGTCCCATAAAAGGGTCAAAGCAGTAGTCAAAAAATTGATGAATAAGTGTCTTGAAACCTTCCTCTTGAAGGAATTCAAGTCATATGAAGGTGGAAATGCAGAAGCAGGCAGGGAGTTCCAGAGTTTACCAGAGAAAGGGATGAATGATTAAGAATACTGGTTAACTCTTGCATTATAGAGGTGGACAGAATAGGGGTGAGAGAAAGAAGAAAGTCTTGTGCAGCGAGGCCGCGGGAGGAGGGGAGGCATGCAGTTAGCAAGATCAGAAGAGCAGTTAGCATGAAAATAGTGGTAGAAGACAACTAGAGATACAACATTGTGGCGGTGAGAGAGAGGCTCAAGACAATCAGTTAGAGGAGAGGAGTTGATGAGACGAAAAGCTTTTGATTCCACCCTGTCTAGAAGAGCAGTATGAGTGGAAACCCCCCAGACATGTGAAGCATACTCCATACATGGACGGATAAGGCCCTTGTACAGAGTTAGCAGCTGGGGGGGTGAGAAAAACTGGCGGAGACGTCTCAGAACACCTAACTTCATAGAAGCTGTTTTAGCTAGAGATGAGATGTGAAGTTTCCAGTTCAGATTGTAAGTAAAGGACAGACCGAGGATGTTCAGTGTAGAAGAAGGGGGACAGTTGAGTGTCACTGAAGAAGAGGGGATAGTTGTCTGTAAGGTTGTGTCGAGTTGATAGATGGAGGAATTGAGTTTTTGAGGCATTGAACAATACCAAGTTTGCTCTACCCCAATCAGAAATTTTAGAAAGATCAGAAGTCAAGCGTTCTGTGGCTTCCCTGCGTGAAATGTTTATCTCCTGAAGGGCTGGACGTCTAAGAAAAGACGTGGAAAAGTGCTGGGTGGTACCATCAGCGTAGGAGTGAATAGGACAAAAAGTTTGGTTTAGATCATTAATGAATAATAAGAAGAGAGTGGGTGACAGGACAGAAACCTGAGGAACACCACTATTAATAGGTTTAGGAGAAGAACAGTGACCGTCTACCAAAGCAGCAATAGAACGGTCAGAAAGGAAACTTGAGATGAAGTTACAGAGAGAAGGATAGAAGCTGTAGGAGGATAGTTTGGAAATCAAAGCTTTGTGCCAGACTCTATCAAAAGTTTTTGATATGTCCAAGCAACAGCAAATGTTTCACCAAAATCTCTAAAAGAGGATGACCTAGACTCAGTAAGGAAAGCCAGAAGATCACCAGTAGAGCGGCCTTGACGGAACCCATATTGGCGATCAGATAGAAGGCTGTGAAGTGATAGATGTTTATGAATCTTCCTGTTGAGGATAGATTAAAAAAAATTTAGATAGGCAGGGAATTAAAGCAATAGGACGGTAGTTTGAGGGATTAGAACAGTCACCCTTTTTAGGGTGACTGTTTAGGAACAGGTTGAATGTAGGTAAACTTCCAGCAAGAAGGAAAGGTAGATGTTGACAGACAGACCTGAAAGAGTGTGACTAGGCAAGGTGTAATCACGGAGGCACAGTTTCGGAGAACAATAGGAGGGACCCCATCAGGTCCATAAGCCTTCCAAGGGTTTAGGCCAGCGAAGGCATGGAAAACATCATTGCGAAGAATTTTAATAGGTGGCATGAAGTAGTCAGAGGGTGGAGGAGAGGGAGGAACAAGCCCAGAATTGTCCAAGGTAGAGTTTTTAGCAAAGGTTTGAGCTTTAGAAATAGTTCAGCTTTAGAAATAGATGTGATAGCAATGGTGCCATGTGGTTGAAATAAAGGAGGGAAAGAAGAAGAAGCAAAGTTATTGGTGATATTTTTAGCTAGATGCCAGAAGTCACGAGGGGAGTTAGATCTTGAAAGGTTTTGACACTCTCTGTTAATGAAGGAGTGTTTGGCTAGTTGGAGAACAGACTTGGCATGGTTCACGAGGTTTGTGCACGAGGTTTGGAAGGTTTAGGACAGGAAAAAGAGTGAGCAATGTACGCCTTCATGCCAGACACTATCACCTCTGTTATGCGCTCAGCACACAAAGACGGATCTCTGACACGGAAGCAGTAGTCATTCCAAGGAAAATCAGCAAAATACCTCCTCAGGTCCCCCCAACTAGCAGAAGCAAAACACCAGAGGCACCTTCGCTTAGGAGGATCCTGAGGAGGAATTGGAGCGATAGGACAAGATACAGACATGAGATTGTGATCGGAAGAGCCCAACGGAGAAGAAAGGGTGACAGCATAAGCAGAAGGATTAGAGGTCAGGAAAAGGTCAAGAATGTTGGGCGTATTTCCAAGACGGTCAAGAATACGAGTAGGGTGTTGCACCAATTGCTCTAGGCTGTGGAGGATAGCAAAATTATAGGCTAGTTCACCAGGATGGTCAGTGAAGTGAGAGGAAAGCCAAAGCTGGTGGTGAACATTGAAGTCTCCAAGAATTGAGATCTCGCAAAAGGGAAGAGAGTTAGAATGTGCTCCAATTTGGAAGTTAAGTACTCAAAGAATTTCTTATAGTCAGGGAAGTTAGGTGAAATGTATACAGCACAAATAAATTTAGTTTGAGAGTGACTCTGTAGTCGTAGCCAGATGGTAGAAAACTCAGAAGATTCAAGAGCGTGGGCACGAGAGGAGGTTAAGTCATTGCGCACATAAACGCAGCATCCAGCTTTGGATCGAAAATGAGGATAGAGAAAGTAGGAGGGAACAGAAAAGGGGCTACTCTCAGTTACCTCAGACACCTGAGTTTCAGTGAGGAAAAGAAGATGAGGTTTAGTTGAGGAGAGGTGGTGTTCTACAGATTGAAAATTAAATCTTAGACTGCGAATATTGCAGAAGTTAATGAAGAAAAAGTTGAGAGGGGTGTCAAGAGACTTAGGATTGTCGACAGAAAGGCAGTCCGATCTGGGGACATTTATGGTCCCCTCCCCAGATGGGGACTCCGAGGCTGGTGTAGGAGTCGCCATTATGATTTTAAAATTTTTGAGTGAAGGGTGTGTGTGTTATTAGGTGCTTGTAGTTTTGTGTGGAGGAAGAGAGTTGTCTTTAGAAGGCAGGCTGTGACTGCCCCCTTGTGTTGTGAGACACAAAGGGAAACGTTCAGTGAGGTCACAGCTGGATTTAATGATAAGTTCACAGCACCCCCTGAACAGTGCTTTAGACCTCACTAGGAGTAATTATCGGAAAGTAAAGTATGAGAAAATAATTATCGTTACTCCTTAGTATAATGAACCTTACTGAAAGTTATAGGAAAGATAAACCGTATGATCTAAGTATTCGAAAAGAAATCTTATAGCAACGGAAGCCTTGTTGAGGCAAAAAGTCGCTCTAACATCACATGTGTATTACGAGGTGTAGGAGACGGGAATAGACAGAAGCAGACAGAAAGACAAGCTAGATAGAGCTGTCAGACCAGAGAGGGTCAAGATGGGTAAGCCGCCCGTCACAGTACCAGTTAGTAGAGCCAGTGAGTTGTAATGCAATAAAATGTTGGTGTTATATATTGACAGAGAGGGATTGGGTAGATGTAGGATGTGTTTCCTCATTGAATATTAGTTGTGAGGTCCGTGTAGGATGTGATTTATCATTGGATATAAGATGTGTGTAGTGATTTGAATCAGAAGTGTAATGTGAAGTGTTCGAGGTATTTAATAAGACTTATTTGAAGAGAGATGAAACAATTTTCGTAGTTTTCGTTGTTGTCGAAAGTCGTTTATGATCGTCTGATTGTTAATATATGTAAGTAATACAAATTAAGTAGAAATTATAAAAACTTAAACGCGATCCCTAGAACCCACAAAAGCCAGGCTTAGAGATTAGGGACAAAGCAAGCTCATGCAACACAGAAGCACAGTATTAATAAACGCCTTTACTGGGAGAGAAAGAGGACCAAAAGCAGGCAGGGAGTTCCAGAGTTTACCCGAAAAGGGATGAATGACCTCTCTTCCATTAAAACGATGAACAGAATGGCCTCCGTACCACACACTATCACATCTGTTATGCGCTCAGTACACCAAGATGGGACTATGAGATGGAAGCAGTAGTCATTCCGAGGAAAATCAAAATAACACCTCCTGATGTCCCCACAAAGGCCAAACGCCAGAGGCACCTCCGCTTTGGGAGATCTTGAGGAGGTATTGGAGTGATAGGACAAACTACATATATGAAGTTATGATCGGAGGAGCCTAAAGGAGATGATAGGGGGACAGCATAAGCAGAACGATTAGAGATTAAGAACAGGTAAAAGAAAATGTTGGGCGTATATCCAAGACGGTCAGGAATACGAGTAGGGTGTTCCACTAGTTGCTAGGTCGTAGAGGATAGCAAAGTTAAAGGCCACTTAACCAGGATGATTAGTGAGGGGAGAGGAAAGCCAAAGCTGGTGGTGAACATTGAAGTCTCCAAGAATGGAGATCTCCACAAGAGGGAAGAGAGTCAAGATGTGCTCCACTTTGGAAGTTAAGTAGTCAAAAAAAATTTTTTCTTTATAGTCAGAGGAGTTAGGTGAGAGATATACAACACAAATAAATTTAGTTCGAGAGTGATTGTACTCGTAGCCAGATGGTGGACAATTCAAATGATTCAAGAGCGTGGGCACGAGAGTGAATTAAGTCGTTGCCCACATAGACACAACATCCAGCTTTGGATTAAAAATGAGGATAGAGAAAGGAGGAGGGAATAAAAGGGGTTACTGTCAGTTGCCTCAGACATCTGTGTTTCGGTGAGGAAAAGAAGATGAGGTTTAGAAGAGGAGAGGTGGTGTTTTTCAGATTGAAAATTAGATCTAAGGTCTAATGTTGCAGAAGTTAAGTATGAAAAAGTTGAGGTGGCTATCAAGACACTTAGGGTCGGTACCAGAAGAGCAATCCGAGTTAAGGACACTTATGGTTCCCTCCCGGGATTGGTACTCTGAAGAATTTTTTTTTTTTTTTATGTAGGAGGGACACTGGCCAAGGACAACAAAAATCCAATAAAAAAAAAAGCCAATGAAATGCCAGTCCCATAAAAGGGTCACAGCAGTAGTCAAAAATTGATGAATAAGTGTCTTGAAACCTCCCTCTTGAAGGAATTCAAGTCATAGGAAGGTGAAAATACAGAAGCAGGAAGGGAGTTCCAGAGTTTACCAGAGAAAGGGATGAATGATTGAGAATACTGGTTAACTCTTGCAATAGAGAGGTGGACAGAATAGGGGTGAGAAAAAGAAGAAAGTCTTGTGCAGCGAAGCCGCGGGAGGAGGGGAGGCATGCAGTTAGCAAGATCAGAAGAGCAGTTAGCATGAAAATAGCGGTAGAAGATAGCTAGAGATGCAACATTGCGGCGGTGAGAGAGAGGCTAAAGATAGTCAGTTAGAGGAGTTGATGAGACGAAAAGCTTTTGATTCCACCCTGTCAAGAAGAGCAGTATGAGTGGAACCCCCTCCGGACATGTGAAGTATACTCCATACATGGACGGATAAGGTCCTTGTACAGAGTTAGCAGCTGGGGAGTGAGAAAAACTGGCGGAGACGTCTCAGAACACCTAACTTTATAGAAGCTGTTTTAGCTAGAGATGAGATGTGAAGTTTCTAGTTCAGATTATAAGTAAAGGACAGACCGAGGATGTTCAATGTATAAGATGGGGACAGCTGAGTGTCACTGAAGAAGAGGGGATAGTTGTCTGTAAGGTTGTGTCGAGTTGATAGATGGAGGAATTGAGTTTTTGAGGCATTGCACAATACCAAGTTTGTTCTGTCCCAATCAGAAATTTTAGAAAAATCAAAAGTCAAGCTTTCTGTGGCTTCACTTCGTGAAATGTTTACCTCCTGAAGGGCTGGACGTCTATGAAAAGATGTGGAAAAGTTCAGGGTGGTATCATCAGTGTAGGAGTGGATAGGACAAGAAGTTTGGTTTAGAAGATCATTTATGAATAATAAGAAGAGAGTGGGTGACAGGACAGAACCCTGAGGAACACCACTATTAATAGATTTAGGAGAAGAACAGTGACCATCTACCACAGCAGCAATAGAACAGTCAGAAAAGAAACTTGAGATGAAGTTACAGAGAGAAGGATAGAAGCCGTAGGAGGGTAGTTTGGAAATCAAAGCTTTGTGGCAGACTCTATCAAAAGCTTTTGATATGTCCAAGGCAACAGGAAAAGTTTCACCAAAGTCTCTAAAAGAGGATAACCAAGACTCAGTAAGGAAAGCCAGAAGATCACCAGTAGAGCGGCCTTGACGGAACCCGTACTGGTGATCAGATAGATGGTTGTGAAGTGATAGATGTTTAAGAATCTTCCTGATGAGGATAGATTAAAAAACTTTAGATAGGCAGGAAATTAAAGCAATAGGACGGTAGTTTGAGGGATTAGAACGGTCACCCTTTTTAGAAACAGGCTGAATGTATGGAAACTTCCAGCAAGAAGGAAAGGTAGATGTTGACAGACAGAGCCGAAAGAGTTTCACTAGGCATGGTGCAATCACGGAGGCACAGTTTCGGAGAACAATAGGAGGGACCCCATCAGGTCCATAAGCCTTCCGAGGGTTTAGGCCAGCGAGGGCATGGAAAACATCATTGCGAAGAATTTTAATAGGTGGCATGAAGTAGTCAGAGGGTGGAGGAGAGGGAGGAACAAGCCCAGAATCGTCCAAGGTAGAGTTTTTAGCAAAGGTTTGAGCAAAGAGTTCAGCTTTAGAAATATATGTGATAACAATGGGGCCATCTAGTTGAAATAAGGGAGAGAAAGAAGAAGAAGCAAAGTTGCAAAGTTATTGGAAATATTTTTGGTTAAATGCCGGAAGTCACGAGGAGAGTTAGATCTTGAAAGGTTTTGACACTTTCTGTTAATGAAGGAGTTTTTGGCTAGTTGGAGAACAGACTTGGCATGGTTCCTGGCAGAAATATAAAGTGCATGAGATTCTGGTGATGGAAGGCTTAAGTACCTTTTGTGGGCCACCTCTCTATCATGTATAGCACGAGAACAAGCTGTGTTAAACCAAGGTTTAGAAGGTTCAGGACGAGAAAAAGAGTGAGGATTGTACGCCTCCATGCCAGACACTATCACCTATGTTATGGACTCAGCACACAAAGACGGGTCTCTGACACAGAAACAGTAGTCATTCCAAGGAAAATCAGCAAAATACCTCCTCAGGTGCCCCCAACTAGCAGAGGCAAAACGCCAGGGGCACCTTCGCTTAGGGGGATTCTGAGGAACGATAGGACAAGATACAGATATGAGATTGTGATCGGAGGAGCCCAACGGAGAAGAAAGGGTGACAGTATAAGCAGAAGGATTAGAGGTCAGGAAAAGGTCAAGAATGTTGGGCGTATCTCCAAGACGGTCAGGAATACGAGTAGGGTGTTGCACCAATTGCTCTAGGTCGTGGAGGATAACAAAGTTGAAGGCTAGTTCACCAGGATGGTCAGTGAAGGGGGAGGAAAGCCAAAGCTGGTGGTGAACATTGAAGTCCCCAAGAATGGAGATCTCTGCAAAAGGGAAGAAGGTCAGAATGTGCTCCACTTTGGAAGTTAAATAGTCAAAGAATTTCTTATAGAGGAGTTAGGTGAGATGTATACAACACAGATAAATTTAGTTTGAGAGTGACTCTGTAGTCGTAGCCAGATGGTGGAAAACTCAGAAGATTCAAGAGCGTGGGCACGAGAGCAGGTTAAGTCATTGCGCACATAAACGCAGCATCCAGCTTTGGATCGAAAATGAGGATAGAGAAAGTAGGAGGGAACAGAAAAGGGGCTACTGTCAGTTGCCTGAGACACCTGAGTTTCAGTGAGGAAAAGATGAGGTTTAGAAGAGGAGAGGTGGTGTTCTACAGATTGAAAATTAGATCTTAGACCGCGAATGTTGCAGAAGTTAATGAAGAAAAGCTGGTATAGGAGTCGCTGTATTTGGTTAGGAATTTTGAGTTGGGGTGTGTGTGTTATTAGTTGCATGTATGTAGCTTTGTGTAAAGGGAGAAAGCTGTTTTAAGAGGGCTGGCTGTCACTGCTCCCTTGTACTGTGAGACACAAAGGGAAACGATTAGTCTGGTCACAGCTGAATCATTGATAAGTTCACAGCAGCCTCTGATCCGGTGCTTCAGACATCACTGCGAGTAATTATCATTTCGGCAGGTATGTACTGTCTCCTCGCAATAATATATATTGTTACGTAGAGCAGCCCAGTTTGGAAAAATAAAAAGAAGGAAGGAAGAGTATGGAGAAGAGAGGCAAGAGAAAGGGAGCAGGTGACGAGTCATAATACCCGCTCTGCGTGATATCTTATGATTTATGTATAAAATGCAAGCCGCTCACCGAGCATTGTTTTTTTCTAAATGTTCTCCTAGTTCCCGTCATTACCGAGAGCTAAATTTGATAACTCATGAAGAGGGATCGTTATATATACTTTATTATGAATAAGAAAGGACTGAATCCCACCAAACTCCTTTAATATGTGCGTAACAATTTTAGCTTCTCTTACTCATTATTCCATGAATTGTTACGAGGTATATGTCCATGCAGTACAAACCCTGATTTGATGTAATCAACAGAATCACCTCAGTAGTTACCATATATGAGACACTCACACTTTTTGTATGTTATCCACCAACTTCATCCTGTAGATGGTAAAACTTATGTCATGTAAAACTGAAAATCTATCATATCATTATTATGTGGGTTACAGATCTACAAGCTTATGAAAAGCGTAACAGTCGGGCCGACCGGGCCAGACCGCTTAAATTCAAGATCTACCTACCTCGATTTAACTGTTCTGCGCATTATAAAAAAAAAAAAAAAAGCGTCACACTGCATTTGTAAAACCTTACTTGAGCAAACAAGAGTTGTTAATGAGCACATACAAAGAGAGAGAGAGAGAGAGAGAGAGAGAGAGAGAGAGAGAGAGAGAGAGAGAGAGAGAGAGAGAGAGAGAGAGAGAGAGAGAGAGAGAGAGAGAGAGAGAGAGAGAGCAGTAACATAATCGCGATAATTTTGTCTTATGTATTAGTAGTGATCAACAGCAGTACATCATTGTGTTGTGTTGTTACTTTAGGAGGTCTGGGAAGGTCAGCTAACCACTCAGCAGTAGATGGTAGACTGTGGATATTTTATGTGGGTTGAAAAGACATAATGAAGGGATATGTCTGGCTGGGTTTTAAACGTATGGGTGACCGGAACACACTGTGTCCAATTCCAGTATTGGATAAGTCTAGTGACAACATTCTTGTAGCAGTAAAGCTTAGATTGGAGCATGATCGAACAACACCTGTTGTCAGCCTGATGGTGAATGAATCGGTTTAATAACCCGAAAGTGCAAGATAGATAACTGGACTGCCATTATCAAATGTAAAGGACGATTATATTTATAAAGAAGGGAAGGATGCTACGGCTCGCTGAAAAATCCAGCCCGGTGTCTGTGTCACTTTCGATGATATAATGATATAATAGTACATGATATTACTAGAAAATCATAATTTTGTTTTTCGGCTGTATCATATCTCCTGTATTATCTCGTTACGCAGTTTCTCTCTCGAGACTTTTCTACAAAAATTATTAAGTACTGACTAAATACATGCTAAAAACAATGGTTTATTAAAGTGTTGTATAACTTACTTTGATTATATTAATAATAACAATAATGATGATGATAATAATAATAATAATAATAATAATAATAATAATAATAATAATAATAATAATAATAATGATAAATTATGGTTATTCATTATAGCTTATTATAATATATTTTTTATTTTTAATTGCATTTTGAAATGCAAGTTCTGCAATCATTACTGATTGAACTTATATGGACCCAGTTGCCATATCCTGCATGGGATACTGCCATCTTAGTTGATAAACTTTGTGTTCAGTCCATAATGCTTTTGTATCAGTCGCATCAGTCATAATAATTATTATTATTACATACATCTTTCATATATTTCATACCACTTGGCCACGTGGCCACCCCCAGTCTATTTTAACGTTTTCTCCTCCCTATCGCTCTCAAGGAAAACCACACCTTCCCTACACTCCTGCCAGTCTTTAGGGAAACATTTACATTGCCTTCCTACTTTCCTCTCTGGTTTTTGGCCATAATAAGAATCTCTGTGATCGGCTCCTTCTCCCTTTCCACTTCATCTCATATAAATAGAGCCTGTACGGATAGTTCAAGTCCGTCCAGAGAGAGAACACATCAGTTCATAAGTCAGTTCACAGAGAGTTCACAGTAAGTTCACAGTCAGTCTTCAGAGAGAGTGAGAAAATCAAGTATCGTCTCGTCCGTCATAATTTTTGTCTCAGGTCACGCGTGTGCATGCTGACCATCTTGAAATCAAGAAGAAATCTTATAAACTTTGTGTTCTTTTACTCACACAATCAACCATAATCCAACCCACTACCCCACGACCTCCACGCTACCAACAATATTCAGCCATTACTAGGTCCTCCAGAGCAATCACCACCATACCAAGGATCTCATCAAACCGAAGTAGCAAGTTCGTCATCGATACAACTTTTCTATATCGACACACATTTGCTCATCCAGTAGGCATAAATGAGTAAGTAATTTCATGGTGCATTTGAATTACCTGCATTGATAATATGCGGAGAAAAGACTGCGATTTATTTGTCGTTCATTTATGTCGTGAAAAGTTAATTTTTGACCAAGTCTCACTTGACATCTCAAGATGCCTGCGAAAAGAACCTGATTTCAAAGATAACAATTTTTTATTCGCGAATATCAATTCTTCCAACTTCTCTCCAGCTTGGGATACTGTTTCAATAAGTTGTAATAAAATGAACAATACCTTTGAACAATTTTGCAATAATTGATGGTCAGAAAGTGAAACTTTTATACAAATGGACATCGTGATTATTTGTTTGTCATTTGTTAGAATGCATCATTATATCACATATCACAATTGCAATTACAAACCTTGGCAGTGAGAAGGTAGAACTCATTCTCGATCGTTTTGGTAATTGGTCGATTCAGTGACACCTCGACTATCGCGATTCCTCTCGGGGCATGGAGAGTGACCTCTTGCTGGAAATACACACACACACACACACACACATATGTACATATGTAATGCATATCTACTTATCTAGTTATCTCGTTATCTACCATTCAACTACCTATCTAAATCTACATCTATCTATTTCTCATTTTTTATTTCCAAATCGATTACAAGATATAAATATTTAAATATTCAACATTTATTGGGATATATATATATATATATATATATATATATATATATATATATATATATATATATATATATATATATATATATGTATATATATATATACGTAAAACATAGTAACCTTAGTATCCGACTTCTGCATTAGAACAAGCGCAGCATAGTCACCAGTGAATTGGGTCTTGAGAATAGCGCCAACTGCGTTCCATCCTTCTGGATGCACAGAATATAATTTTTCTGAAAGCGAAAATAAAAAAAAGAAAAGAAAAACATGCACTTTCACACACACACACACACACACACACACACACACACACACACACACACACACACACACACACACACACACACATAAGAACATAAGAACATAAGAAATAAGGGAAGCTGCAAGAAGCGACCAGGCAGTCACACACACATACACACACACACGCACACGCACGCACGTACGCACGCACACACGTATGCATTTTCGTACAACACATCCAGGTAAATTAGATAAAATGTAATATGAAAAAATAAGTCAATAAATAATTTGGATTCACTAAGTATTGATTGCAATATGAAAAAATAAAAATCAATAAATAATTTGGATTCACTAAGTATGGATTTATCTCTAAAATTCAAAACGACTAGAAAAAAAAAAAAAAAAAAAAAAAAATATATATATATATATATATATATATATATATATATATATATATATATATATATATATATATATATATATATATATATATATATATATATACAACACTACAACAGCACTGTTTTACGCTAAAAAGAAGCTTACAGATCTCGTTACGAAGTACAAAGGTCTCGAGAAGAATCGTCAGCGTAATCCGGAGACGCAACGCATGAAGGAAGAAATGTTTTGTGATGACTTAGATGAACTCTTCGACGTTGCTCACAAAGATGCGCTGATTATGTTGAAAAATGAAGAAGACAGAGACCTTTTGTTGAGCCAACGCGAGGATCGTTCCCAGTCGAGCATGGCAGGAGTTGACATGGATCATTCGAAGTCTCTTGAGAAGAAAAAGAAAAGAGCTGAAGAAGAGTATGAACGCAAAAAGAAATCTGAGGGCGATGGACGGCAGGTCCATCAATTCCCACGAACGTCTTCTTGAAACCTGAGGTCACAGCGGCTCTGGATCGTACTGGGGTGTCTCACAGGAAGGCGATGCACCAGTTGGGGGCTCAAGCAAAGTCTGTTGGCATTGACTTGGAATAAATCACTTTGTCTCCGAATACAATTTACCGTTACCGGAAGAAGAACCGTAAAGAAGCAGCGACCGGCATCAAGGTTGACATTACGACAAGTCTTCCACATGATGCACCTCTCATTCTACATAGGGATGGAAAGCTATTGCCTGACATAGCTGCAGCAAGGTCTGGTCTGGAGAAGGCTGAGAGAATTTTAATTCTTGCCTCAGGAGATGGTGTTGAGTTCCTCCTTGGTGTTCCCAAAATTAGATCCAGTTCGGAAACAGATCAAGCCAGTCTGTCTGCTATCAATGACTGGGACCTGTCGCAGCAAATCAAGGCTTTTGTGTTTTACACAACCGCCTCAAACACAGGTTTGAAACAAAATCTCTGAATCAAAATTCAAGAGCAACTACAAAGGGAGCTTGTTTGGTTGGCCTGTCAGCATCACATGTATGAAGTGATCCTTGCTGATGTGTTCCGTTCTGCCTACGGTTCTTCTTCCGGACCAAGTATCCCACTCTTTTCATGTTTTAAAGGTTAGTGGAGAAATCTCGACAAAAGAAACTTCAAGACAGGAGAGGACGATGAAGAAATCTTGGCAAATTTCGTGGGTGATTGGTCCAAACCTCTTGAGGAAGCGATGCGATGTCTTGAGGTTGCCCTGAGGTTAACTGCAACAAGAGATTATCGAGAACTTATTACTCTTGCCTGTATCTTCCTTGGAGGTATTCCACCAGGTAGAGTTTCCTTTCGTGCCCCAGGTGCTTTCCATCATGTGAGATGGATGGGGAAAGGTTTATATTGTATCAAAATATTCCTCTTCCAGGATCTGTTTTCTCTGCCGGAGTGTGAACTGAGAGCACTCCGAGATATTTCCCTCTTCACCGCCCTGTGCTATGTGCCATTTTGGAATGAGTCACCAATCGGTCCCTGTGCTGCCAAGAACGATATGGATATGATGATTCTCATGCAACAAGGAATCTCAAATGAAAAACTTGCCAAGGTTGCCTTCACAGCTTTCAAACGTCATCTTTGGTACATTTCAGAGGAGGCTGTTGGACTTTCCCTGTTCGACGATCGAATTTCAACTGATGAAAGGCGGAAAATGGTGAACAATATGTCTCGGCCTGAGAAACCAAAAGGATTGAAGAAGGTCGATGGAAAATCTTTTTTGCCACAGACTTCCCTCTCAGAATTTTTTTTACAATGAAGACAAAAGAGGATATTTCCTGTGATTCTGTCAGCAGAACCTGAATTCCTTTTGAAGAATCCCTCTTCTTAGGAACATGATGATTCGTATCGTCACTTAAAAAAAAAAAAAAAAAAGCACATGAGCTGAAGGTTGTGAATGACTGTGCTGGGCTGGACATTTCTCTTGTCCAACAATTTAACACGGTTATTACCAAAGATGAAGCTTAGTAACAGTTTCTTTTGAGAGTTGTGCAAGAGCACTGGAAGGAAGTTCCTTTCCCCCAAAAATCAGCTTTCAAATGATGATGATTTATTGACTTTAAACAAAGAGTCTTATTTCATTTATTTCATTTTGGTTGTGGTTAGTTTTAATGGTTTTTAAATGTATGCATTTTTTTTCCAATTTATTTTGCATATATTTACATGCTTATTAATTCTCTTAGTTGCTAAATGAAAATATTCAATTTTCCCCGGCGTATCCGAATTACATTGCTGAAATAGGTCCCCACACCCATTTCAACTTTTTGAGCGATCCCTAAATATTGAGCTATCTCCTCAAAATTTTGTGTGAACATTGCATTATTTGATAGGAATGAGGGCTGAAAAAAAGCTGAAAAAAATTCGAAATTTCATTTTTTTGAAACACCTTAATATATATATATATATATATATATATATATATATATATATATATATATATATATATATATATATATATATATATATATATATTGTTATGATGAGATCCAGCCTTTATCACAGCTGCCACTACTTTGGGTCAGCTTCCCTAACGTGGGGCATAAACAATACGAATCCAGGCAAGCTGATGGTCGCAAACACCTATAAAGCCTAAGAGGTCGCCACTCTGTTCCATCTAACCACATGGAAGGAAATATGCACAATGCCAACTTATCCCTAAAGCTGAGAAAGAACTCACCAAGTCACGTTATATGGAACTCAGACTGCCTCCCACTGTCCTGCAGGATAATCAGTTGTCCATCTTACCTAGCCTGTTAAAAGACAAGCTCACACCCCCGTTATCACTGGTGCAGCCTGGAGAGAGTGCAGACAGCTGTACTCTGGCGGAAATACTACTCACTCCTCTCATCGATGACACACGAGGCCATCCGCCAAGACCAGTTGCATTTGACGAATACAAGCATTCAAGACACAAATGGACTACACAGACTGCAAAAGAGATGGGCGAATGCACTCTCACCTCTCTCTCCAGGCATAAAACTTAAGGATACGAACGAAAATCTCAAAATCTCTGTTAGAGTCAACCGGGGTAACTTACTGCCACAGTGTAACGAAAGCGGCAACCATAGGCAAGCTCCAGTGGGCTCATGTAATAATTACTATAGTAAGCCCTAATATATATCCTAATACCGCTTGTTCTCTTTTAAGTACGTCTGTCTCGTCTCATATCTTTTATCTTCTCTCTGACTACTTCTGTCCGTTCTGATGTCTCTGGTCCTGCCTCTGAATAAGGTCTGGTTTACACAAATCCGTTTTTACGGATCCCGTTTCCGTACATCGTCCAACAATGACGTCACCACCGTTTCCGTTTGAACGACTGTAGTGGAAACCGTGATCTTTTTCTTCCTCAGCTTGAACGGACGCTGTCAAGTGGAAGAGATAAACCAAGTTTAACATTACAGAGAGACGGACAGTTTTGCACGTACTGATATTTTGAATGTTCTAGGTATGATAATCAAGTACATGAAGAAACGTTATTGAATTACAGCTTTGTAATGTAATAATGCTATACTGCAAATTAAACATTTTTACACCTAGTGGAAAAAGACGAGTGACTGGTCCCAGCGTAAGGTGAGCACCACCATAAAAGTATGTAAACACAAGCACAAAGATGGACTGGACAGATTTCAGTCCAGCAAGCTGCAGAAATGTAACAAGCCTCACTCAGCAGTTATGGTAATGACAGTATATTAGTGCTTCACAACCGGGAAATACTAGTAAAACCTCCCTCTTCCCCACACCGAGCATTGATACAGCAGACTCTACTTCCCCCAACGTGACTTGTAGGATACACTAGCGTGCTGTTACATTTCTTTACCGCGGCGGCGGACTCCTCCGTTCAGTACGGAGTCCGTTTTGGTAATGTCGTTGTTAGTCGGTGAACGGAGACAGAATCAGTAAAAAGTAACTGGAGTGAACACCACTGTTAATAGATTTAGGAGAAGAACAGAGACCATCAGCAGCAATAGAACAGTCAGAAAGGAAACTTGAGATGAAGTTACAGAGAGAAGGAGAGAAGCCGTAGGAGGGTAGTTTGGAAATCAAAGCTTTGTGCCAGACTCTATCAAAAGCTTTTGATATGTCCAAGGCAACAGCAAAAGTTTCACCAAAATCTCTAGAAGAGGATGATCAACACTCAATAAGGAAAGCCAGAAGATCACCAGTACAGTGGCCTTGACGAAAATCATACTGGTGATCAGATAGAAGGTTGTGAAGTGATAGATGTTTAAGAATCTTCCTGTTGAGGATAGATTAAAAAAAACTTTAGATAGGCAGGAAATTAAAGCAATAGGACGGTAGTTTGAGGGATTAGAACGGTCACCCTTTTTAAGAACAGGTTGAATGTAGGTAAACTTCCAGCAAGAAGGAAAGGTAGATGTTGACAGACAGAGCTGAAAGAGTTTGACTAGGCAAGGTGCAAGCACGGAGGCACAGTTTCGGAGAACAATAGGAGGGACCCCATCAAGTCCATAAGCCTTCTGAGGGTTTAGGCCAACGAGGGCATGGAAAACATCATTGCGAAGAATTTTAATAGGTGGCATGAAGTAGTCAGAGGGTGAAGAGGGAGGAGAGGGAACAAGTCCAGAATCATCCAAGGTAGAGTTTTTAGTAAAGGTTTGAGCGAAGAGTTCAGCTTTAGAAATAGATGTGATAGCAATGGTGCCATCTGGTTGAAACAGAGGAGGGAAAGAAGAAGAAGCAAAGTTATTGGAGATATTTTTGGCTAGATGCCAGAAGTCACGAGGGGAGTTAGATCTTGAAAGGTTTTGACACTTTCTGTTAATGAAGGGGTTTTTGGCTCATTGAAGAACAGACTTGGCATGGTTCCCGGCAGAAATATAAAGTGCATGAGATTCTGGTAATGGAAGGCTTAAGTACCTTTTGTGGGCCACCTCTCTATCATGTATAACACGAAAACAAGCTGTGTTAAACCAAGGTTTAGAAGGTTTAGAACGAGAAAATGAGTGAGGAATGTATGCCTCCATGCCAGACACTATCACCTCTGTTATGTTCTCACCACACAAAGACGGGTCTCTGACACGGAAGCAGTAGTCGTTCCAGAGCAGAGGCAAAACGCCAGAGGCACCTTCACTCCTTCACTAAGCAGAAGGATTAGAGCTCAGGAAAATGTCAAGAATGTTGGCCTAAGACCTAAGGGATGCAGATTACTGCTCCGGCCCAGCGCAGCCATGCAGGTGGGCAGTCACAGGAATTATGCAATATTGCACCAGCATGACGCATTTTTTCTCTCTCGCCTTTTTCTTCTTTCTTCTCTCTATATCTCTTCTTTCTACATTTATTTGATCTCAAATAAAGCGCCACTCGTAACTATATATATATATATATATATATATATATATATATATATATATATATATATATATATATATATATATATATATATATATATATATATATAGTAACGTACATTGAGATGGTGCAATGAAGAAAGTAAGAATGATGAAAGAGAAAAAATAAAAGAAACGAGAAGAGAGAGAGAGAGAGAGAGAGAGAGAGAGAGAGAGAGAGAGAGAGAGAGAGAGAGAGAGAGAGAGAGAGAGAGAGAGAGAGAGAGAGAGAGAGAGAGAGAGAGAGAGAGGGCTAGGGTACGGATTCCAGATGTACGGTTAAGAGTGGCAGCTTGCCGCCATTAACTTACCATAAGAATTTCCGTGCCCAGACACTCTCCTTTTCCAATCAATTTACCTTATTTGAGTCTCACACAGTTCACAGCAGAAGAGTTTCCCTTGACAATGAAATAATCAGTGTTCATCTGGCCCCCTTTGTTTGCTCAGAAGAATTCTTAAAAGTAAAGAGTTTTATTCAACTCTAGACCGCATGGGGAGCGGGTGTGGGCGCATGTATGTAGGAGTGTGTGTCGCACACCCCACCTTCTTTCCTTGCATCCCCCCTTCCCCATTAGCAGCAGCGCGGGAAGGCGTTTGGAGCCCCTTTCCCACAGCAGTCACTACCCAGTGGTTGGAAGAAGTAGATGTACTGAGACATGCTTTAACATTCATCGGAGACTAAGTCGAGATACTAGGTAGCCAGGTCAGTTGCCTTAAGGGGGATAAGTAAGTCATTACCTGCCTTATGTCCTGGCCTATTTATATATAATAGGAATTTCTATAGAAGTCTGCCAGTAAGGGTAGTTGTGTATACCATGCACTATACCCAGGGAAGCGAATCCTCGGCAGCGTGTCGGCGTGTGTGCGTGCGCCGAGTTCTGTGCACAGTGAGCGGTGACTGACCCTCCTGTGTGTTCGTGGGCAGTCTTTCGTTTTGTAGTAGTTTCTTGTGTCTTTTGTTAATAACCATGTGACCATGTGCCACAATGTGTGGAAACCCAACGGGGTATTATACCTTAATCATATGCGTGTTATTGTATGTTAACTGTTTTTCCTAGACATGGTTGTCGATTCTTCTGCAGCTGTGGGTGTTAAGTATTGTTTTGGGTATTTCCCTTGTCTGTGGATAGATAAAACAGACTGGCGACCTCAAATTAGTGTGACCTGGAGTTACAAATGTTGTGAAAAGGAGTCACAAGGGACCCTGTGCACCTTGTGCATATATATATATATATATATATATATATATATATATATATATATATATATATATATATATATATATATATATATAGAGAGAGAGAGAGAGAGAGAGAGAGAGAGAGAGAGAGAGAGAGAGAGAGAGAGAGAGAGAGAGAGAGAGAGAGAGAGAGAGAGAGAGAGAGAGAGAATCACACGCCTTATAATCTGATCTATGTTTGTACTTACAGTATATAAGGTGAGGCCAGATGCAGTGATGTTTTTTCTCCACAAATGAGATTATAATTTATGTTTTGTTCAATTTTAAAGATGTACAGGATGCTAATAATTATCGACCATTTAAAACATCTTATTTAAGAGATGATACAAGTATCCATCTCAGAGGCTATGAGTCATTTTATTTTTTGCACAGCTTGTTTGACACCATCTCCTAATTCATGGTAGTACAGTTCATTGCTAAGTGTGTTTCATTCAGGAGTATACTCTTGGATTCGAAGATTGAAGTATATATTCGGACAGGGGGAAGGTTTTATATAACGTAGCTGTGATGTATAAAAGAGATACGGTGTAGGAGGAAGGCAAGGAGGGAGAAAGGGAAGATGGGAGTTTAGGGAAGGGAGTGATACACGTCACAACTACGCCCCTGTCCATATGTCTACCACGACTGGGATGATCTGCTACACGCATGTTGGTAACAGTATAAAGCTGGCATTACTTCAGTGCGCACTTTCACGCATTCATGCTAATAAAAGAGGATGATTTAGGGAGAGAGTAGTGGTGACACCCATATGGTAAATATTAAATTTCTGAAGTAATATTCTTTATAATTTCAAGTAGTAACACAAAAGGAGCAGACCACTAAATTTTGCATGCGAATAGCAATGGGTGTCATTAGGTGAATCCGCCATGCTCCCCCATCACCAAATAATATTATATACGTAAAATAATATATACGTAAAATACGTAAAGCATCATTAATAATTTATATAATCAGTTAATCCATAATAACTTCATGAAGATGTACCTCGAGAGCCGTTTCCGACTTCCGAAACAGAAGGATATGAACTGTGTGGTCTTGGGTGGGCTGAAGAAAGGACAGTTGATGACACAGTGCCATTAATGGAAATATGATGAACCTTCATACACTAGTCTCTTGTAAAATAATCAAACATGGATTCATGTTAACTGATGACAAACATTAGTCTGTACACTGGACTCTGCTACTTAAAGCAAGACAATGGAAGAGGACACGCATTTTTTTTTTTTTTTCGTAAAGCGTGGCCTTCTTGAATGCTGTATATTTCCCTGGCCTTCTTGTATCTCGTTCCTAAGCAGACAGTTCTTGATTAAAAGTTAATCTCAAATTTTTGCAAACTTTACTTTCATGATTAATTTCCTTTTCTTCTTATCGATGCAATCAGTGCAATCAATAGTGCCCATCAGGCAAAATATATTTCCACCAAAGACTTGCTGCAGGATTTTTGCAATGCCATTTGTGGAGAAAAAGATTAATTCATCATACCTCAAGGAGAAACTAGAAACACTACCATTCCACCTCTCATCACGAAAGACCGTGGTATTGCAATTAGTTCGAGAGTAAGCTGATTTTCTGGTCAAACACTTTTCTAATAAAAAAGATCATATTATATTATTATACATAATATTTATATTATCATTATTATACATATTTCCACAAGAAATGAAAGAAAGGTTTTCCAGCATCACGGTAACTGAGGGAGAGGCGTACTCCGTACTTAAAAGCTCTCGCTTGCTTCGCAGATGCACCGAACAACTCTTTTACCCCATCACCAGGATTTTCAACACTTGTCTATCCACTCGAAGCCGGCCAAGAAGCTGGAAAATAAGTGGGATTGCCCCAGTTCACAAGGACAGCGAAGACAATGTAAAAAAAAACTGCCGCTCGGTCTTCCTGCTCTCTGTTCTGAACTTGGCTTTTGAGAGCATATTGCAGAGCGACTCTCTCCTCATCTTGATAAGCACTACCTCCTGTGTACCCATCAGTACAGCTTTAGGAAGCGGCTCTCAGCAGCTGATTTATACTTCCTATTGACTAGTGATCTGAGCTCAGCCCTTCACCAGGAGAAGATATCAAATATCATCGCGCTGGATAGAGAGGGTGCTTTCGATCGTGTGTGGCATTCAGCCATTGTAGAAAAAAAAAAAAAAAAAAAAAACTCCATACATTTGGAATAGAAGGCAGCTTGCTGCAATTAATGCAAAACTGCCTGAGAAAACGATGACTAAGTATGGTGGTAAATGGACATCAGTCATCTCAACAGGCAATAGGAGCTGGAGTGTCTTAGGAGAGCGTCTTGGGACTCTTGGGAATGTTTTGATAAATTATCTGCTTCAGTTGGTCCTAATGTCCAAAGCATTCGCAAATTATATAACTCTTCTGAATTCTTTTGATGCTAGATTCTTTTGAAAGCGAAGGAATGAACTTTGTGGTGAAATGGATGAATGTCGCCCTACGTTGTATTGATGATTAGTGCCAAATGTGGCAAGTGAAGTTTGCGACTGAGAAGGCTCAGCTTCTTATTGTTTCCCGGATCCCATTCAACAAAACTTTACACTTCAACAGAGAGGTACTAAGATCCCGAGATGAAAAGCAGGTTGTAGGAGTAACCTATGACAAGATCTTGTCCTCCAAGACACATATAGAGTAGCTGACCAGGCAACCAGCAGGTAAATCAGCGTACTTTAGAAGGATTTCATGGCTCCTGGACGAAAAAAAGGACGAGAGGTGTTATATGAGGCACACATTCGTTCCACACTCGGATGGAATATTCGTGCCTTGCGTGGGACGGTGTGTCAAGCAAGACCGCGCCAAGAAAATCTCAGGTGAGTAAGTGGAATTCACGTCAAGCCTACAACCTCTGCAGCAGTGAAGAGATAGAGCAGGCTTGACAGTAATGTTCAGGATACATAACGAACAGAAGGTTAATCTACAGCCGCTGAGGCAGCTGGTGCACCAGACACAAATATTCACCACGGCAATGGAGAGAACCTTGGTGACACTGGTGATATCACGATGAAGAACCTCATATCATCAAAGACAATTTATTTATAACTACGCAAGATGATGGAGGGAAATATATTCCTTAGAGAGACGTAGGTTAAGAGGGGACATGATAGAAGTCTTGAAGTGGTATAAGGGTTATAACATGGAGGATGTAAGCAAAATTCTTAGGATCAGCAACCAGGGTAGAACAAGAAATAACGGGTTCAAGCTTGAAAAATTTAAGTTTAGGAAAGAGATAGGAAGAAATTGGTTCTCAAATAGAGTTGTAGATGAGTAGAATGGACTCAGTAATCATGTTGTTAGTGCTAGGACATTAGGGAGCTTTAAGAGAAGATTAGAC
Source organism: Scylla paramamosain (assembly GCF_035594125.1). NCBI lineage: Eukaryota > Metazoa > Arthropoda > Malacostraca > Decapoda > Portunidae > Scylla > Scylla paramamosain. Next base: position 5,809,478 of record NC_087194.1, read on the forward strand.
AGGTTTATGGATGGGGTTGACAGGTGGAAATAGGTAGAGGTATATTTCATGCAGGGACTGCCACGTGTAAGCCTGGTGGCTTCTTGCTGCTTCCTTTATTTCTTATGCTCTTATATTGCTGGAGGACAACACAAACATTATAAGTGGTGGATGTTTTCTTCAAACATGGAGAATTATGTAAACTACTGGATCAAGTCCTTCTGTTTGGTTAAGGTTTGTTTTCATTACTATTATTATTATTATTATTATTATTATTTATTATTATTATTATTATTATTATTATTATCATTATCAGTTATTATTATTATTGTTATTATTATTATTATTATTATTATTATTATTATTATTATTATTATTATCATACATTATCATTATGATTATTATGATTACTATTATTATTATCATTATTATTATTATTATTATTATTGTTATTATTATTATTATCATTATTATTATTATTATTATTATTATTATTATTATTGTTGTTCAAATATTCAAACATTGAGACAAGTTGGAGGAAGAGGTGAGAAGAAACACAGGTGTTTCAATATTTACATCAACAACAACACACGCAACAACAACAACAACAACAACAACAACAACAACAACATTTACAACATGAACAATACACACACAACAACAACTATTACTACTATTACTACTACTACTATAACTACTAGCATTAATGATAGGTCCAAAAACAATAATGGCTTCATACTAACCTCGTCGCGGAAACAAGTTTCCAATAACTAAGGGAAGCCATAATAAAGAGGTATTCCTGAACAACATAACCCTGAAACAAAGAAAGATAATTAAAAAATAATTCATTCTCTCTCTCTCTCTCTCTCTCTCTCTCTCTCTCTGCTATAAATGCACATAATTGATTAATTTATTTAATTTATCGCGTCGCAACATCGCGGTTATATGGCAAATTGTTGTTCGTTACATGCCAAAGATACTGACCCCACTGACTAAGGCCCGAAGACATGGCGTTGTTTGCTACATGTCTTCCTCACTTGCCTCCATGTTCTCCCGGTGCAAAGATAAGGTTTTGCCCAATTTTATATTACTTTTTAACTGTTCTTCTATTTATTTTATAAGACCATTCTTCTCCACAAACATAAGAACCTCATGTCCCCTCTCCTGGAAGAGGAACTAAACAGTCATCACAGAATGGTTAGGTTTCCCGAGACATGAGGCAGCCATGAGTGAGATGTGTTTGACGCGTCTGGAGACGGACTAGTACAAGTCTCTGAGCGACGCCCCTGCACATGAACGTAATTTTTATATTACTTTTACTGTGCAATAAATGATACCTTCCCCCTCCTCACTGGCTTCTCTTCGTCCGTTGCGAGCAGCAAGCTGGCAGGAAGTACTCATTCCTTATCGAGGAGGTCTCTTCTCTTCGCGGTCATGCTGACAAACAATGGATATGGATGGACGGCGGCCTACTCTTCCGTTCAGTACGGACTTAATTTTTCTGACGTCATTGTTGGACGGTAAACGGAGACGGAACCCGTAAAAACGGATCATTGGACCCAGCACATGGACATACGTTCATGTGCGGAAAGTTACAGAAGTTATCTCACCCATCTTAGTGGTGGCAGCCACATCATCCCACCTGCCCTGTCAACTGGCAAGAACTGCCACCCTTATACTGTAGTATAAATCATGGAAGGAAGGAGCAACCCAAGTTGCCGCCTCTTTAGCCAGTCTATCGACTTTCTCATTCCCCTAAACTCCAACATGTGCCGGGACCCAGCAAAATGTGACATGATAGCTTTTATGCTGTAAAAGGTAAAGCCACTCAAGAATCAATAAAACAAGTGGGTGAAGAGAAGAAGGGCTGAAATGTTGAATAGCGGAAAGAACACTGCGAGAATCGATAAAAATTATAAAAGATGAGGTGGGAAGAGTACTCTAAAAATAATTCTTAAAGTTAAAATAATGGCAGACAGTTTTGCTGTAAAAACGGTGGCAACACCGGGGAGGCTACCGCCTTGACAGAAAGAAGGAAAGATAACACCATATCCGATTCCATTTTCAGATTCTGAACTGTCCGTGAATACAGGGAAGGAGTCGGAATGTGTGGAACAGTGTTTCAAGAATAATGCATGGGACTCATAATCCGGTAATAAGTTCTTATAAAGGATAGAAGGGCCGCAGACAGAGATATATGGGAATTGTAAGTAACCAACTCTAGGATATTTACAGGGACTTACACAAACGTATGATAGATTTAATGCCGCCATAGCAGATGCAACCCTAACACCAAAAGATTTAAGGAAACTTGGGTGAGGCACATATAGACGGTAGCGTGAAGCGCGGGAGACGGCAAAGCAAGGAACAGAATCGGGAAGACATTGAACACGATGCCAGCACCTCAGTAATATACTCGTAGACTGGCGACGCAAGTCCAGCCGAAGGACGCTAGCATCCATCAGTAAGCTAGGGACTGGTGATGAGCGGACCAGATGATAAGCGAACACCGGCATGGTGCACCGAGTCCAACACACGAAGCCGAGCCTCAGTTTAAACGAACTGGCTGAATGATTGCCCTAGTGAATACAAATCTATATTTTACAGAAGATGCGTTGATGACACCTTCCTTTTATTCAAACAATCTCATTTATCTTAAGTCAAAACTCCCCAATACTGAACTCACATGCGACACAGAAAATAATGGCTCTATCGCGTTTTTAGATGTACTGATGACTCGTTATAATAATCAACTGCACACAGCAGTTTACCGCAAACAAACTTTCACTAGTCTGCGGATTAATTATTTTTTATTTATTCCTCAGTTATTTAAGATTAATGCTATTAGAACTCTCCTATATCGTTGCTACAATCTATCTTGAAGCTGGTTTACGTTTGACCATAAGATCAACTTTTTAAGGATTTTTTTTTTTTCCATAATAATGGGTTTCCACTAAGCATCATCAATAATACTATCCATAACTTTCTAGACAGTAGACTCAATAAGCCTTCCTCTAATGACACCCAGTTGACATCTAAGAAATACATAAAATTACCTTACTATGGCCACCTTAGTTATACTATTAGAAAAAGACTTAGTAACATACTTAAAACACAGTACTCTGACACTAAATTCTATTTCATCTTCACTAATAACTTTACTATTGCCTCTTTTTTTTTTAATTTAAAGACAGTATTGAATTAATCTCCAACATCATTTATGAATTTAATTGCCGAGTTGCAAGAATCGATATATTGGAGAAACTAAGAGGAGTCTTACACATAATATTAGTGAACATAAAGGTAATCAGATGTGTACACAGAAGCCACTAGCTCATCCCTCTTTCTCTGCAATAAGAACACACTCACACAAACATGACCACCCTTTTTCGGAAAAAGACTTATTAGAGAATATTACAAAAAGCAGATGCACACACTGACATTAAAATATTGGATGCTATTTATATTAAACACTTAAAACCTGAAATAAATAACCAATTATCATCATCCCAACTGTACCCTTTATAAACATTTCATCGGAGCTTCGGCTCCTAAGGTAGTAGTATTCAAACTACTCACACCACCACCCTCTGTCAGTCCTCATCCTTCTACCATCGAGTGCACACCAGGTTTGTTTCCCTAGATCTTCCTTTGATTTTTTTTTTCAAACGCTATTGCTCCATACATTATCTTTGTTTTTGTTTGTTTTATTATTTCTTTAGTTAACAATGTGACCATCATACATATATCAGTTTTTGTTTCTTCTATTTATTTTTTATTATGCCCTGATGTGTTACTTTTTACTCATTTTTTTTCTAATTATATCTTTTTATATTGTATCAAATATAATCATATATTTTAGCCTCAAGATGCCTTCTGTAAAGCTGAAACGTTATAAATAATAAAGTGAAGAAAAGAAAACTCTGGATGCTTTCTTTGCTCATCTATCTATCTATATATATATCTATATCTATATCTATCTATCTATCTATCTATCTATCTATCTATCTATCTATCTATATATATATATATATATATATATATATATATATATATATATATATATATATATATATATATATATATATATAGTTACGACCACAATTTCCGGCCCTCTCATACAGCTGCCGCAACTGAATTAGCTTTCCTAAGACACCTCCTACGTGTCCTCAGTGCAGGGATCAGATGCAGGGTCCCTTGTGACTTCTGTACCCTTTTCACAACTAACCGTAACGCCAAGTTACACTAATGAGGTCGTCAGTCTGTTTTACCCATCTACAGACAAGGGAGATACAACTACTACAACAAACTCCACCAGGTGGACAAGAATCGCCAACCACATCTAGAAAGAAACAATTGTAATGAGCAATAACACGTATATGGTCGAGGTTTAATACCCCGGGGGAATATCGCATTCGTAATGGATCACTCACTTCCGGTCAGCAGAGTAGTGTCGTTTATAGCCTCCTGGATGGCAGGCCTGATCAGGGCCTGAGGAGGGAGTAAATTTCACTACACTGTTAATCATTTAAGTCTTCTGCAGCTCAAGTACCCAAGGTAGCCTGACACAGTAACATTTAACACTAAACAAGCTCACTAAAAAAGAGACACAACCACAGGTGAGTGCCCACAAACACACAGGAGGATAATTCACTTATCACTGTACAATAACTCCACCTGCACCCACACGCAGCAGCCGAGGAGTCACTTCCCTGGATATGGAATGTGTTATACGCAGCTACATTCCCTGGCAGGCTACTAGAGAGACTCCTACGCTATTGAAGTAGGCCGGGGCGTACAACCGGTAATGACTCACTTATCCCTTTAAAGGAAATGATCCGACTAGTTGTATTTGAAGAATGTCTATTTCTCCATCGTGCAGAACTCGGAAATAGGAGAAGATTCTAGGGCTAAGTGAGACGCCATCATGTTTGTCAACAGCTCTAATTCTTCCTTTCTCAGTACATTCTTACAAAACTACAAAAACTATCACACAATGAGTTTTGACTTATAAACTTATACTTAGTAAATGTAATACTTATGAACATAAATTACTAAAGTTCTTTTCCTTGGCTAAAGCCCCTTATTTAGGACTAGAAACACAGCAGCAAAAAATACTGGCACATTATAGGAACGTGACTGTGACAGTAAACGAAAACGAGAGCTTGGCCGTCCATTTTGAGGGAGACTTAAGAAACTAGAACAACACTCATAAAATTAAGACTATTGAGGTTATTTCAGATTTAACAGTATTCCCTCCACAGTCTCCGCCAGATACTACTGCCTCTGTGGCATCTAGGCGTTGGGTAGTGACCGACGGAGGAAAGTGCACCAAAACTCTCCCGCTGTGCTGCTATGTGGGTGGGGATGGCGACATACGTACATACATACATACATACACCCACTCCCTCCTCCCGCTGCATCCCGCTCTGGCTTATATGAATAAAACGCTTCACTTCTTAAAATTCTAATGATTAAACAAGGGGGGCCAGAGGGATACTGAATACTTTATTGTCAAGAGCAACTCTTTTACTAAATACTGGGTGAGACTCAAGTCGAATGGAGAAGGGGAAGTAAGGAAATTTGTGGGGAATATAAGTGAGTGCGCGGATAAATATTATACTAAGAGCTTCAGGCTGCGTAGGGCTACGTGTCGAGACGTGTCCAAGTCTCATCCCCAGCCTTTTTTCTCATCCATCTTCTCCTTCACTTCTTCCATTCGTTCGTTCTTACTTCTTCTCTTCGGTTTACATCGTCTTATTTCGCTGCACAGAATATATATATATATATATATATATATATATATATATATATATATATATATATATATATATATATATATATATATATATATATTTATATCATTAAACCTACTGGATGAAAACAGAAATACTGTGCACCAAAACGCCTGCAGATACTACAAGCGCTCTGCATCAAAGGATTAGCGCCAAAATCAAATTCGTGAAAATATGACCTGCAAGTCCTTCCCAGCTGCCTCCGCTACAACGGGCACTCAGAAACTGCTACGGGAAGAGGACGCGCTAAGCGTGAGTAGGATTCTGGCCATAGTATATACTGCCTCCCAGTACAGCTACTTCATTCTCACTCCATCTCCTACAGCAGCCACTTACAAGTGTCACTGAAGAAGAGTCTATGAAGACTCAAAATGGCTATCTGGCATAAAAATGACTAGTTACGTTTAGGTCATCTATCACATTTAATGAAATATGCTGGAGAAAATCTGCCCATATACAGGCAGTAGGCACGATAATTACTCCCAGTAAAGTCTAAAGCACTGGATCAGGAGGTGCTGTGAACTTATCATTACACCCAGCTGTGACCTCACTGAACTTTTCCCTTTGTGTCTCACAACAAAAGGATATCGTCAGATACTGTCCTCTAAAGACAGCTCTCTTCCTTCACACTAAACTACAAGCACGTAATTACACACACACCCTTCACTCAAAAACATGGCGTAGAAATCGCCATGATAATTTTTGCTAAAATTTCTGATTGGGGCAGAGTAAACTTGGTATTGTTCAATGCCTCGAAAACTCAATTCCTCCATCTATCAACTCTACACAACCTTCCAGACAACTATCCCCTCTTCTTCAGTGACACTCAACTGTCCCCCTCTTCTACACTGAACATCCTCGGTCTGTCCTTTACTTATAATCTGAACTGGAAACTTCACATCTCATCTCTAGCTAAAACAGCTTCTATGAAGTTAGGTGTTCTGAGACGTCTCCGCCAGTTTTTCTCATCCCCCCCCCACCACCTGCTAACTCTGTACAAGGGCCTTATCCGTCCATGTATGGAGTATGCTTCACATGTCTGGGGGGTTCCACTCATACTGCTCTTCTAGACAGGGTGGAATCAAAAGCTTTTCGTCTCATCAACTCCTCTCCTCTAACTGACTGTCTTCAGCCTCTCTCTCACCGCCGCAATGTTGCATCTCTAGCTATCTTCTACCGCTATTTTCATGCTAACTGCTCTTCTGATCTTGCTAACTGCATGCCTCCCCTCCTTCCGCGGCCTCGCTGCACAAGACTTTCTTCTTTCTCTCACCCCTATTCTGTCCACTTCTCTAACGCAAGAGTTAACAAGTATTCTCAATCATTCATCCCTTTCTCTGGTTAACTCTGGAACTCTCTGCCTGCTTCTGTATTTCCACCTTCCTATGACTTGAATTCCTTCAAGAGGGAGGTTTCAAGACATTTATCCATCATTTTTTGACCACTGCTTTGACCCTTTTATGGGACTGGCATTTCAGTGGGCATTTTTTTTTATTAGATTTTTGTTGCCCTTGGCCAGTGTCCTTCCTACATAAAAAAAAATAATAAAATATATATATATATATATATATATATATATATATATATATATATATATATATATATATATATATATATATCTTGAGGGTTATATATATATATATATATATATATATATATATATATATATATATATATATATATATATATATATATATATATATATATATATATATATATATATATATATATATATATATATATATATATATGAGCACAGTAGTATTTGGCGAAGGGGAGGGAGGGAGAAGGCAACAATGGTGGGTGTTGACATCTTGAGGGTGTTACTTCATTACACACCAATAATAATAGTAATAACAATAATAACAATAGTAATAGGGATCAGCAGTACTTTGTATGACGGTCTATGTGCAGCCACTTGCCATCTATGTAAGTTCATAATGTCACGTAAAATCTAAATGGCATTTGACTATAAAGCATTTCCGACTTTGATTGACTAGAGGGGGTAGGGGTGAAGAATGCTGTTGTTTTGCCGGGCCTCAACTCTGCTAGGTAATACTTAGCAATGGCTACCTCTTTAGGTTCTTAGGGTGTGCCATGAACACAATTATATGTGGGCTAAAGATATTGTACTTCAAGTCCTTGGTGCAGTGACTGATCTACGTCACGCGTTACCGTGGGGAATGGGTCCAAAATTACTAAAAGGTGTAGTAAACTAAATCCCAAAAAGATGGCACATTTGTACAGCTCATCAAAATCATGGAGTCCTACATGTATAAGGTGTGGTCGCCGACTGAGTTTTACAAACAGTACACATATAGCAATGGCACAAGACGCCAAGGGCGGCCACCCATTTATGCATTATCAAAACCTTTCAGTGGAGATGTTTTGCTTCTGTCTTGCATTTTCCCAACACGTTTGGTTTCCAGGACACAGTCCTTCCAGATGTTGTCGTTGATGGAAGAACCTGCTGATGATTTCAATAAAACTTAGTTCATACTAAATGATTGCACGTGTTGATTCTAGTAGGTAGTAGTTGTCCTTAATCCTTATTAACAAAAAAAAAAAAAAAAAAAAAAACTAGGTCACTAACCTCATTTCGAAATAGAAATAGTATGTAATGCAGTAGCAGACACACCTTCAATGTTCTAGGTTGTACTGTTGTTACAGTGAGAGCAACATATAAGCAGAATGCGCGAGTTCTCAGAGGAATGTGCACGTGACGAGGTGTCACATTTTAAATCGTTTGCTGGTGACGTTACTGCTTGCAGCAGCAATTCTCAGGGATTATTTAAGGTTAATGATGGTTTGATTGAAGCAGTAGTTCGTGACTATGATATAAATATTTAAATTCCAAATGCATTAAAGGCTATCCGTGCATCGGACATGCTGATGTACTTTAGTACTTTCATTCGTAGCTTGCAGCTGGGTCCCAAGATACTTCTGTAACTTCGTCCTTAACATTGGCTCAGCCATATTATCTTCCAATATGTATAAACACTGGCTTTTTCATACAATATTTTTTTGCTTTCTGTTAAGGCTCAGCTTGTTACTGTTAGGGCGCCGCTCTTACCACCGTGGTCCTGCCTGCGCTGATCGGTGGCTTGACCACCATCTGCTTCCCGTCTAACACACACACACACACGTACACTTATTCATACACGCTCACACACACCTATAACAAATCAGAGGATACGAAGCCTCGTTAACACTATTTCTGGATACGTGGCGTCTCGCCCGGCGTGAAATTGAGTCTCCAGCACTACTGTTAAACCAGATATCAACTTTCGTTTGCCGAGCTCTGCCTTCCTGCAGCAGAACTAAACCTGACACCTCTGGCAACAACCTCACTGGCCTGCTACTACTCTCATGAAGCGGACTTCCGATGGACTGGAGTCTTGTCTCTCACTCTGGCTTATCTTCGACTTTGTACGTGAGGCAAGTTTCGCAGTTCTAGTGTTTCTCTACGATGACGGTTTAGTCGTAAGTGTATGCTATTGTACTTCTCTTTGATTTGTTGATATTGAGAAAATACAATAATGTAAGATTGTTGGACGTGACGGAGGAAGTCTATTGGGTACTATATTTATTTGTGAATAAACCTGTTTCTAATATTCAGTTTTGCCTTTCTCTCACTGAGATCCATATTCCTTAGCCGGTCGTCCGGGGAGTTTTGTTGAAAACGGCCTCAGCATAAGTGTCCTTACACTTCTCTTTCTTTTATTTCTCCTATTTTGTGCAGTATGCGTATTTGGTTTCTTGATCAGTAGACAAAAAGAATGAGTTTGAATTATGAATATTAAAATGAAAATAAAATTTTGAAAGAATAATCGAAATTCCAGTCCCCGATGGTGTTCAAAATACCAAATTTTTGTTCTATGCATTTTTTTTCTTTTTTTTTCATGGAATTATCATGATACTTTATATAGAAGTAGTGTTACGAGGCAAAAAAGTTAGATTTTAAATAAGGCGGAAAGGAAATGTGGTTACCAACAGTTAATTATAGGCATCAGATGCAAGGCTAAAGCTGTTAGACATCATGAAGACACACTTGTGCACAGCCGCAGTTGTTCTGCGTCTGTAGCTTAGAGTAGAAATTTGCTTATTATTTTTTCTTTCCACTTCATCTGTAATACCTGATGTCACCTTCGTATTCAGGATATCTTTGTTCATGTGTTGTGCCCGGGCTTCTCAGGCTTCTCAGGCTTGATTCTTATCTTTATTGCCACTCTTATGATATCACTTAATGTCTCACCAGTCTTTTCTAATCAGGATAGATTCTAGGTGTGTGTGTATATATATATATATATATATATATATATATATATATATATATATATATATATATATATATATATATATATATATATATATATATATATATATATATATATATATATATATATATTTTGTGTGTGTGTGTGTGTGTGTGTGTGTAATAATTGATAATGATAATAATAAACGGTTTATTATTCAGGCAGTTAACAAACTGAAAATGTACAGAGGGGGTGGGGAAATACTTAACATTAATCCTAAAGGTAAATCTAATCTAGAAGGTAAATACTATTGATAGATGGGTCGCACCATGGTGGGAATCGCGCTGAGTCTGTACCGGTCCGTGCGCGGCGCCTTTAGGGGCGTACTCTTGTTGTGGTGTCTGGTGGCAGGGACCGGGCAAAGCGCGTCAGGCGGCAGCATGTTTCTGAGACGTGGATGATGCAGTAGTCCCCTTCTAAACTTCTCCAGAGCCTCTCGGTGCCTGGTGGATAGTCTGGACAGACTCAGGGTGGTCAGGGCTTCATCATAGGTGGTGTAGGCAGGGCCAAGGATGACCCTGCACGCCCTTTTCTGCACACTCTCCAGCTGTAGTTGTTGAGTGTGTGTGAGCGAAGAAGACCACGCTGGGGAGGCATACATGAGTTTGGGGAAGATGAAGGTGAGGTACACCCCTCTTAACTCCTATGTCGGCGTCCCTGAGTCTGCGCAGCATGTACAGCCTGTAGGTAGCGGATCTTACGGTGCTGGCGACATGCTGTTTCCAGGTCAGCTGGTCGTCCACCGTGACTCCGAGAAGCTTGGCACATCGGACTATCTGGAGGGGGTGAGGGCCCACTGTGAGCTGGGGAGGGGGAACTGGTACAGAGGAGGTACAGAAATGCATCATCACAGTGTTGCTGTGCTTGATGGTCATCCTGCTCTCCTCCGTCCACGTCTGCAGTCGCTCCAGAATTGCTTGCAGTGGCGAGTAGTCCGGGTTCTTGTTGTTGGTTGTTGTGTGTGTGTGGATTTGTGGTGGATGTGTGTGTGTGTGTGTGTGTGTGTGTGTGTGTGTGTGTGTGTGTGGATGTAAAACACTTCTTACCACTTATATTTATTAAACTAACTTAAATCACAGATTTTCAACAACAGACACAAGTAACACGCTTGGAGGTAAGTACGTTTCTCTCGGTCAACGGAGTACACCACCTGTCTCTCTGACGACATCATACTATACAGCATTACCGTGTAAGAATTATAAGGTATATAAAACCTAAACCTAAATAATAGAATAAATTCATATACGAATAAATGAATAATATATGAGTTAATTTGATTGACCAACCTCCTTGCCTCACTCCAAGTTCTACTCACGACCAACAGAGTTATGAACAGCATCTCAGCTCGTCTTCTTCTCTCTTGTATTCTTGAAAGCTATCGTCCTCTTCTTATACGACTAACTTCTCCTTATAACGTCTTGTCTTCTTTCTTCTTATTACTACTTCTTATGTCTTCTTAAGGCTTCTTTCTTCGTCAACCGTCTTCAGGCCTCTTTTTTCGTCACCCGTTTTCACATAAATGTAACTTCTTTGAGTTTGTTCTCCACGGGTACCTCATTAATCCTCTCGATAGAGTTGTATGCTAGCGTAGCCGTAAGATGTGTCGCCTGCTGCCGGAGGACTAAAAAGACAGCCTGGATAAGGAAGATCCGGTGTCTATGGGGTCAGGACTGTTCTGAGGGGGCCGTATCCTCGTATCGGCTGTTTATAGTTATTTATCGCTCTGGTTCCTCGTTATCGTCAGCGACTATGGGACGTGCCAGATAAGGCTTGGTTAATTTCTGCTCTCTCCTCGGCTATCTTAGGTAATACGCCCACGCCCGGGCCCCCCACAAAAAAAAAAAAAATCAAATAAAAAAAAAAGACCACTGAGATGCCATGCACCAACTCGTGACATACTTATATTTCTTTAGTCTAATGACCAAGAAATTAAATATATATTGCACAAAATAAGGGACATTCAGGGGGGGGGGGAGAAGAAACACTGGAGATATTGTGAGTCACACTCCATCGTTCTTCTCCATGCTTTAACATTGTGTCAGTTAGTGTACTATATGGCAGTGGAAAAATGGCCAAACAATGGAAACTAACGCCCCTCTTGAATGGGACTGAAGCAATTGATGATGTTTTGGAAGCCAGAGCTGTTGCACATTGTGCAATGTCTAATACTTGGTTCAGTGTGTGGCAACATAAACCTGAAAGAGAAAAACTTATGTGAGCGATTCAAACCGGCAAGTCTTCTGCTCAGCTTTAATACAATTCTCCTGTAAGGAGAACACGCCGTCAAACTTCTTTGGACTGCGGTCCAGTTTCCAGGATATGAACCTTTCTGAATTTGGATGAAAGATACACACACACACACACACACACACACAAACACAAAAACACACACCAGTCACGCTTCCATGAGGCACGTTGGCTGGTCCTGGAAAGATGTCGGACTTATTACATTACAATTCTCTGTACAGATGTATGTGCCACCCAGTGCTGCTCTTGTCATAAAAGAGGTATTCCCTGTTTCATTTTCTTTAAATGCAATTTCAGTTCAATGTTCAAATCCAATGAACTATACAGCTCAGACACTATCAATTGTTGAGATAAAATACTCGTAAATGCACATTTTAATTCATTCATTACTGGTAAATGCACATTTAATTAATTCGTTGGCATATTATTTCAGTGTCGTTACATTAAGCACACCCTACACGACCAATATTATTGCGCAATATTCCGTATTGGACAATATTATTGACAGTGAAGGAGCGGTATTAAAGATACTGCGCAATAATATTGAGCTGTGTAGGGGAAACAAATATTGCACAATAAAAATGAGTCAGTATATTATGTCAATAATATTGCTCGTGTAAGGTCCACTTTAGTATAATTATGTAAATTACACTGTGTATATCAAACGCTTTTGTAAAAATTCTTAAGTAATATTACTTATCAACTGAAAACTTTTACCCATAAATGTAGTGTGAAATATAGTATGATTAAATGAAATGCAGAACTACAGCCTGTGTACAGTTTTGCTTGGTCCCTCTATGCTGCGCTTTTCAAATGCAATGAGGTCACAAAATAGTAAAACCATTACAGACAAAATAAAACCTTAAAATCATGGTTTTCTAAGCTGCGTTTTGCAAGGCGGGGAGATCCTCTGGGAGACTAAAAAAACATCCATATGGAGGCGCTTGATCCATCTGCGCACGGTAGTAGGACTCCGGCGTACGTGCTTGGCTATGCACCTGACAGACAAGCCGTACATCCATAGCCGAAAAATCCACATTCGTTCCATTTGACAGGTCTTTTTGTATAGCTGTTCCTGATACATTTTTACTCCATCTGAGAAAGGTAAGATCCTTGAATCACAAATGAAAACACACACACACACACACACACACACACACACACACACACACACTCACATATATATATATATATATATATATATATATATATATATATATATATATATATATATATATATATATATATATATATATATATATATATATATATATATATATATATATATATATTAAGTTAAACAGGGATACACCAGACTTCCTTCTTCTTTTATTGCAACGTTTCATCTTCACAGAAGGCATTATCAGACCAAAAAGACTGATGGAAATAAACACAGACAAATCATAAAATATCACATTACAAAAGGGACAAAAAGAAAAAAAAAAAAAAACTCACCAAAAGAAAAAAGACAAAATAATCAGCAGTAACTTACATAGTTGTTATTTTGCCACTTTTTTTTTTCTTTGCTTGCCTTCCTGTCCCTCTTTTGGTTACAGTTTTGTTTTTTGCCCCTATTGTAAAGTAATATTTTGTGATTAGACTTTGTGCATATTTTTATCAACCTTCTTAACCTTCTGTGAAGATGAAATGTTGCAATAAATGGAGAAAGAAATCTGGTGTATCCTTGCTTATCTTATCTATACTTCGGAACCTCTTCTAATATATATATATATATATATATATATATATATATATATATATATATATATATATATATATATATATATATATATATATATATATATATATATATATATATATATATATATACATATATATATTCACACACACACACACACACACACACACACACACACGCACACACACACACACGCACACACACACATATATATATATATATATATATATATATATATATATATATATATATATATATATATATATATATATATATATATATATATGTGTGTGTGTGTGTGTGTGTGTGAATATATATATATATATATATATATATATATATATATATATATATATATATATATATATATATATATATATATATATATATATATATATATATATGTATATATAATCTCAAAGGAAGCTCCAAGAAGCCATAAGGCTTATTTACACTTAAGAGTTGATCTCTCCACATGTAATCTTTACCTATTAATTTGTTTATTTACCTTTTAAAGCTCCCTATTCACTCGATTACCTGATTACTAAATCTATTTCTATAATATGCCACTTTCTTCCACCTATCGTTATAAAGTTTGGTCCCATTATTTTTAGCACTTTAATTATTACCAGACTTTTTCATGCCACCCTTATTATTTTCCTTATACCACTTTAATACCACTGTCAGATCCCCTGTTATTCGATGTCTCTTTAAATTAAGGAATGTACTATATTAAAAAGCTTAAGTTAAGAAAGTGCTTTAATTGTTACGCATGTAACATTTTTAAATTTGCCAGTTGTAGGAACTAATTAATAGATGGCAATTTTACAATTATATCTTCAACCGTCAATTTGATAACAAAATATACACCAAGATAGACCTCCAAGGGCCACGTGCCATCGTCTCCCTCGCCCTGACTTCTACTCGTAGTCACATGGAGATCTTGGCGAAGTTAACATACAGTACAAAATGCACTTGAGTGAAATCTTGATTGCTCTCGAAATCTGCCACCGATAAGTGACTAAAAAAATCCACTTGTGGTGTTTCTTTACTTCACATTAAAGAAAAAAAAGAATAATAATAAATATATCATATTATTGCGAATACTGTTTTAGTGAAAACAATAACATTTTTTGAAAAGTTCTTAAAAGTAAGCTTGATTTGTGACTAATTTCTTATTAGAGTAATTAAGAGTGTTGCATTTATAACATTTCTAGTTTGTCTTTAGTATAAACTAATCTGTACTAAGTGAAAATTTTGTGAAACTTTCAATGTGACAGATGACACCACCATAGACTAAATAAACAAGTATATATATATATATATATATATATATATATATATATATATATATATATATATATATATATATATATATATATATATATATATATATATATATATATATATATATCCTATGTGTGTGTGTTTGTGTGTGTAGTTGGGTGAGTAGGTGTGGATGCATTTCTTAAAAATTATATTAGCTGTTTGATAAAGTATCTTTCGATATTTTGAATACAAGAATAATTACTGGATTAAAGACAATCCTTGAACCATTTCGAACTAAGTATATAAAACCTTTCATTTTTAAAAGAAACACACCTGCAATTGTCCCAGCAGCACGCTCTGTACAGTGAAAACAGGCAAGGCTGTTCGATCCAGATCCCGCTCTTCCTCCACTGAACTGTTCAGGTAGCAAGTGGACACAATGCAGATCTAGCAACGCTAGCTCCAGTTATAACCTCGAGATACCGAAAGTCTCGTACGGTGGATCTCTCTCTCTCTCTCTCTCTCTCTCTCTCTCTCTCTCTCTCTCTCTCTCTCTCTCTCTCTCTCTCTCTCTCTCCTATTTTTTTTTTCGCAATTATGTTACATAGCTTGGAACTTTAGTCATACATACGTATATCTGATATATATATATATATATATATATATATATATATATATATATATATATATATATATATATATATATATATATATATATATATATATATATATATATATATATAAAGGCCAACTAAGGTGCCGGTCCCCAGACAGAGTTAAAAGCGATTTAGAATTGAGTGTGTGTGTGTGTGTGTGTGTGTAAATAGATGTATTTAGTTCATGTGAAGAAACAGAGTTGTCTTTAGAGGGTAGGCTGTGACTACTCCTCCCTCCCCTCTCTTGTGTTTCGAGACACAAAGGGAAGCGTTGAGTGAGGTCAGAGTCGGGTTGTTGATGAGTTCACAGCACCCCCTGACCCAGTGTTTGAGACCTCACTAGGAGTGGTTATCGTTTCGGCAGGTCATCTGCCTACTATATATATATATATATATATATATATATATATATATATATATATATATATATATATATATATATATATATGAATATATATATTATTTAAGTAGAAAAGACACCGACCAAGGGCAACAAAATCTAATTAAAAAAAAAAGCCCACTGAGATGCCGGTCCCCGAATAGGGTCCGAAACGATGATTAAAAACTGAAGGATAAGTGTCTTAAAATCTCCGTGTTCAAGGAGTTCATCATAGGAAGGTGGAAATAGAGAAGCAGTAGGGAGTTCCAGAGTTTGCCAGAGAAAGGGATGAATGATTGAGAATACTGGTTAACTCTTGCATAAGTGAGGTGGACAGAATAGGAGTGAGAGAAAGAAGAGTCTTGTGCAACGAGGCTGCGGGAGGAGGGGAGGCATGCAGTTAGCAAAATCAGAAGAGCAGTTGGCATGAAAATAGCAGTAGAAGACAGCAAGAGATGCAACATTGCGGCGATGAGAAAGAGGCTGAAGACAGTCAGTTAGAGGAGAGGAGTTGATGAGACGAAAAGCTTTTGATTCCACCCTGTCTAATATATATATATATATATATATATATATATATATATATATATATATATATATATATATATATATATATATATATATATATATATATATATATATATATATATATATATATATATATATATATATATATATATATATACTCGTATATATACAACACTGACCCCACTGATCAAGGTTCCAGATCAACCTAAAACCAAGTAAGGCAGACATATAAAGAACAACTTTGGGTCCTGTGATCTATAACAGTGGGTTAACTGTCTTGCGAACATAACGAACAACGCTAGATATTTGAGTCAGATTTGCTGTTAAGTACGTTTCCATTAAGAGTAAAGAAAGATCTTATTAAGTAACAATTTTCGTATAAAAGTGCTATTTTCCCAAAATATGTATAAAATCTATTCCTTAATGTGTGTGTGTGTGTGTGTGTGTGTGTGTGTGTGTGTGTGTGTGTGTGTGTGTGTGTGTGTGTGTAAGAAAATAAGGAAAGCTACAAGAAGCCACCAGGCCTACACATGGCAGTCCCTGTAAGAAACATACCTGGTTACTTCTACCTATCATCCCCGCCCTTAAATTTATCTTTTTTTTTTTTTTTTTTTTTTTTTTTTAAGTTCCCTAACGATTCGGCATTAGCGGCCTGATTACTGAGTCAGTTCCTTTCATCTGCAATTCTATTTAGGAACCAATTTTCCCCTATCTCTTTCTTGAACCTAAACTTTTCATGTTTGAACTCATTATTTCTTGTTCTACTCTGATTACTGATTCTGAGGATTTTGCTTATGTCAGCCTTGTTATAACCCCCTATTCCACTTGAAGACTTCTAAAGGGTCCCTTCTTAACCTACGCCTCTCTAAAGGGTGTAAATTTGAAATCTTCAGTCCCTTTTCGTAAGGAATATATCTCTTTCCCTGTATCCTTTTAGCAATCCCCCTTTGAACTGATTCTAAATCCTTCCTGGAATATGGGGACCAGAAATGCACAGAATAGTCTAGATGAGGTCTCTCGAGCACAAAATACAACTTTAATATTACTTCGGGACTTCTACTTTTAACATTCCTTAAAACAAATCTTAAATACCTTATTTGCCTCTTTGCATTGTCTTCTTAGAAGAGATCAGAGCTAACTATAATTCCAATTTTTTCTTTCCCTAAACTTACCATTGCTTCATTTTTTATTGTGTACCCACTGTATAAGTTTCTTCTACCTACGTTAATTATTTTGCATATACTAATATTGAACTGCATTTGCCAGCTGCTTGTTCATTCGTTCATTCTATATCCAAGTCTGCCTGCGAGCCGATGGCATCCGAATCTAACCTAAACCTAATTAACCTATCTTCGTGTCATCCGCAAACTAATAGTCCCGCTATCTAGGTCATTAATATATATATATATATATATATATATATATATATATATATATATATATATATATATATATATATATATATATATATATATATTAAAAACAACAACAATCCCATAACTGATTCCTGTGCCATCCCACTAATTAATTACTTGTCCTCACTTGGTTTTAAAGCGGTTTATTTTCATTGCTATTTTCATGCTAACTGCTCTTCTGATCTTGCTAACTGCACACCTCCTCTCCTCCCACGGTCTCGTTACACAAGACTTTCTTCTTTCTCTCACCCATATTCTGTCCACCTCTCTAATGGAAGAGTTAACCAGTATTCTCAATCATTCATCCCTTTCTCTGGTAAACTCAGGAACTACCTGCCTGCTTCTGTATTTCAACTTTCCTGTGATGTGAATTCCTTGAAGAGGGGGGTTTCAAGACACTTATCCTTCAATTTTTGACTACCGCTTTGGACCTTGTTCAGAGACCGGCATCTCAGTAGGCTTTTATTTTTTCTTTATTGTATTTTTGTTGCTCTTGGCCGGTGTCCTCCTACATAAAAAAAAAAAAAAAGTACGTGTTGTGGCGCTCCTCCGGTGATTTTTTTTTTTTTACTTTTTTTTTTTTCTTTTCTTTTTACTTTCCATCACTTTACATTTTCCTGTGACCAAGCAGAGATATCATATATCAATATGGATCCTATGTTGCTTTAAGACCCTTCACGATTCACAAGAGTAAGCATATCGAGGTGCATTAGTAGTATTTTATGAAGCAAGTAAGTGGAAATGTGAGTTCCTTCCAGTCAACAATTAACGACGTAAGGCGTAGTTTGGAATTTACCCAGAAGGACGTTAAAGAGCTGCAAGAAGAGGTGAAGAAATACACGCAAGAAAAGAAGAATGACTGTGAAGTAATCAAGACAGTGAGAGAGGAACTGCTTACAAGCGAAAGAAAAATCAAAGAATTAGAGAAGAGGGTAAACTACCAGGAATATTGCAGCCGGCGGAACAACCTACAAATCGATGAACTTGAGAAACGTCACGGAGGAGAGTCTCAGGAGCAGACAGTTGCCCAAGTCACCAAGTTGTTTGAGGATGAACACCAGCTTCCAAGCAATCCAACTTGAGAGACCACTTCCGTTGGACGGCGTGAAAACCATCGCAACCCATTATTGCTCGTTTTTTTTTTTTTTTTTCAAGTTTTGTAGATCATGAGGCTGTAATGAGAAACATTACCAAGCTCCTAGGGACAAAGATTTATGCCCGACTTAACAAGTTCAGTTGCCTATCCTCAAAGTAGCTCGAAGAGAGGGCAACTTCTAACATGATCATCATTAAGGAGAGGCCGAGAGGTACTGGTTCATCATACGTCACCCCTGGAAGTAAGACTTCGGCACCGAGAGGACCCTTGCGTGGATCTTCGCGACAAGGAACCAGCAGTTCGAGTTCTGGTGTGATAGCGGGAAGCGAGGCTTCGATACCAAGCGGGATCCGTGCTGGAGCTTTGGAGCAAGGACCCAGCAGCTTTGGTGTTGGGATGAGTGAGGGAGGCGGTGGTAATGCATTATACAGCCGCCAGTACGTCAGCTGATGTTTACGTAAACGTTTCTGCCGCTGGTGTATGGGCCAACAACGATGACGCGAAGAAGCAAACCTACCCAGTTAACAGCAGTAGAACTAGAGGCAGCTAGCAAGCCGTACAGGAAGACAGACGGTCGAGCAGTTGTGCCAAGCAACGAGTGAGTGGGGAGGTAAAGCATGCCAGTAGGTGACAGGTGTATACAAACACACATACACAATAGTTATACAGAGTAAGTCACTCAGTTACGACTAATAACTTATCCTTTTTGCCTTTTCACTCACAAAATCTTGCAGAATTAATTAATATATTAATATATTGTCTGATAATAATGAACATCAATTTCCACGTAATGTTATTGAAAAAATAGTTTGTGAATCCTCTTAAGACAAACATTAGGGGCTTGGATGGTTCTCTCTCTTTTTTTAGGGATCCTTCTTGTAGCTATTTCTTTCTGTGATCAAAGTATGAAACAATTAATCTCTCATTCGAGTTTGAATATTTTGTCTGCAAATATCAGTAGTGTACCCTTACAGTAGTGTACCCTTACAGTAGTGTACCCCTACAGTAGTGTACCCCTACAGTAGTGTACCCCTACAGTAGTGTACGCCTACACCTTGAAACACTTATCAGCCAATGTGTAGATTCACTTGACATTACATTCTAAGTTATTGACTCATGTGAAACTCGTTCGAATAATGAAATATATTAATTTTACAACGTAGATAATTATAATGCAAATTTTAGTAATAAGTATACTCAAGGTGGTGAACTTGTTATTTACATACTTAGAGCTATGGTGGTTCACCATTACAAGATATCAATTTAAAATTTCCACATACTGAATCTTTATTTCTTACAGTTTCACAACCATTTCCGTTTATAATTAGTTTGATTTACAGGTCACTTCAAGACTTCCTCCTCACATTAGAGGATATTTTAGAATTTGTTTCCCCCCCCTAAAAAAAAAAAAAATGAATTGCTATAGCTTATATTCGGAGATTTTAACATCAATATTTTGCAAATAGTGAAAATACACAAAATTTCTCGAATCAGTTGTACTTGCATATGCTTTTTCTTGTCATTAGCAAAGCCCACCAGTCACGGAAACATCAGCCATAATTATAGATCAAATATGGACAAATTATATGTTTAATTATAATTCTAGTGAAATACGGTACACTACTATCAGTGATCGTTTCTCAGTTTTTAGTCTTTTTTTTTTCTATGCCAGATGACAGATCACATAATACAAAAATAAAATTTTCTATAAGGAAATTCACTAATAATAAATAATATAGCTAGTTTTATATATGAATTGCAGGGTTACAACTGGAAGCAATAACTAGTACTGACATACGAGTATATGAATGTTTTAACGTTTATGTGTAATATTTCCTACTTCTTTACGAAACATTTTTCCTATATAGGAATACATAATTAAAGAAAAATCTTGACAAACCTTACATAACTAAAAGTTTAAAAAAATCCACTAAAGAACGTAATAGACTTCATAAAACAGTAAGCAAAATTGCCAATCACTTTTGGAGTTATATTCAAGAAATATAGACACACACTAACTTCTATAATGAGAACAACCAAAGATAACTGCTATACAAATGAATTTAAAGAAAATTCAGGAAATAGCAAAAAGACTTGGGAAATCTTAAAAACCATCTGGGGAAAAACAGTTCATTAACTTCCTTTTTCTATAACGTTTCCAGGTAAAACGTTATCAACGAACATGAAATAGCACGTGAAATAGCAGTCTCATTTAATAACTATTTTTTTGCAATATTGCTAGTAACTTTGCGTAAAACATAGAACCTACACATGAGTCATTCATTAGTTACTTATTAGACCTCACGATATTTTCTTTTTTTATTCGGCCAACACCACCATGAGGAGTAGAAAATTTAATAAAAAAAATAAAAACTTCTCTTGGGTCTGATGGCATAGATATAAAAAAAAAAATCATTAAAAAGTGCAACAATGTAGTCTCCCCTTTCTTAACAAACGTTATCAATAGATCTTTCGAAGAAGGATTGTTTCCAAAACAGCTCAATATAGCCCGTGTCATTCTCATTTACAAAAAAAAAAAAAAAAAAAAAATTGTAATTACAAACCTATATCAATTTTACCATGTTTCAGTAAAATTTTTAAGAAAATTATGGCCAGTACACTTATGGATTAATTATGTCAACTTTCATTATTGACAGAGTACCAGTTTGGACTCAGACCAAAATATAGCACAAATTTAGCAGTACATCAGCTTTGTAAACATATTTATGATACCATAGATAAAAGATTATATCAAATAACTATATTTTGTGATCTGACTGAAGCTTTCGACACCATATGCCACCACATTTTATAAGAAAAACTTAGAATATATGACTTTGTGGAACAGATAACAATTATTTTGAAACCTATCTGAAAGATAGACAACAATATGTAGTATACAAGGAATCCTCGTTTTATATTTGCCTAAATTTCGGAGTAACATCGACAAAGAAGTCTGGAATTTAGTCTTTGTCACTATCACCGACATTAGCAGAGTGAATTAGCTTAACTTAGAAGTTCGCTGCTGCAATTTGTAACGTGGGTGCAAACTCACGAGCTGATTTCTTCGGTGGTCAAAGCGAAGGTCACTAAAAACCTGTTGGAAGTAGTGTCACCATCGCATACAAGACGAGTACGAAGAACCCTACCGAAAGGCATGAAGGCCAGGTGAAGGGCATAAGTCACTGACAGGAAGACATTTGTCATGAAGAGTGTCGAGTTTCGATGAGAGTAATGGAATCACGACGTCCTTGTTGTCAAATCGTTTGTCACAATCCCTTGAAGGTTTTGGAGGTGGGACACAAACACCCCTTTTGCAGCGAGGCTACATCACAACCAGAGGATGACGTCTCAAGGGCTTGGTAGACAACCAATCAAGGACCGGAAGAAGTAGGATTTTTAATTATGGGCAGACTAATAACATACAGGTGGTTCCAGGAGCCAAGCGCAATCGCCTACAATGACAACGAAGGGACCGAGCGCTGCCTGCCGTGGGCGGGGTACCTCGTCCCCATGGAACCAGCTCGTTTGGAAAAGCAGCCGACATGCCTGAAAAGTTAGCGCACGACGGAGCAAAGAACCCCTTCCCTAACGCATCCCAGCCCTGACACACAACCTTCCAACACAGGACAACTTCAAAAGAGATCCCCTCCACCGGGCGGCACTGATGACCCCGTACTGGCAACTTAACTCGGGAACCATTTAATCTGTACTGGCGATCTTCCTATTATGAGTAGCCCTCTTCCCATAAGTAGGGCGGAGGAGGGGCCGAAGCCCCCTTTAGCCTCGCCTGCCAGCTCATAGGGACACGCAAGCCCTCCCCCTCCTCCCACCAAAAGGCGGTTCCCACTAGGGGGGGGTGAATTAAAGCGTTCATTCTTTTTAGGAGTAGGTTGAATATAGGCAAACTTCTAGGAGGAAGGAAAGGTAGATATTGATAGACAGAGTTGGAAAAGTTTGACTAAGTAGCACGGACTGACACGGTTTGACTAAGTAAGCATAGAGGCGCAGTTTCGGAGAACAATAGGAGAGACACCATTAGGTCCATAAGCCTTCCGAGGGTTCACGCCTGCGAGGGCATCACTGCAAAAAATCTTAATGGGTAAAATTAAGTTGTTGGAGGGTAGAGTAGGGGCAGAGCTAAAGGTTCAGTGGTGCTATCAGGTTGAAATAAAGTGGGGAAAGAAGTTATTAGAGGTATTTTTCGCTAGGTACTAAAAGTCACTAGGGAATTTAGTTGGATCTAGAAGTATTTTGATATTTTCTATCGATAAAGGAGTTTTTGGCTAGTTGGAGGCCAGAATTGATATGATCCCGGGGAGTGTTTGAGATTCAAGTGATGGGAGGTTCAAGTACTATCACCAAAGCTCTAACGTGGTATGAAAAGTGCGTGAAAAAGCCCAAAAAATGACGACCTATTTTGACAGTAAAAAGCTGTTAATCTTTAAGTAAAGAATCTCTCTCTCTCTCTCTCTCTCTCTCTCTCTCTCTCTCTCTCTCTCTCTCTCTCTCTCTCTCTCTCATCATTATCATCGTTATTATAATTAATAATGATAGTAATAATGATAATGAATTCAACAACAAGAGGAAGAACAACAACAACAGCAATAATAATAATAATAATAATAATAATAATAATAATAATAATAATATTGTTATTATTATTATCGTTATTATCATTATTATTATTATTGTTATTATTATTATTATTAATACTTTTATTATTATTATTATTATTATTATTATTATTATTATTATTATTATTATTATTATTATTATTGTAAAAGATAATATACAACAACAACAACAACAACAACTATTATTATTATTATTATTATTATTATTATTATTATTATTATTATTATTATTATTATTATTATTATTATTATTATTATTGTTATTATTATTATTATTATTATTATTATTATTATTATTGTAAAAGATAATATACAACAACAACAACTATTATTATTATTATTATTATTATTATTATTATTATTATTGTAAAAGATAATACACAACAACAACAACAACAACAACAACAACAACAACAACAACAACAACAACAACAACAACTACTACTACTACTACTACTACTACTACTACTACTACTACCACCACCACCACTACCACTGTTACTATTACTACTATTATATGAGTAGCTGGCTACTCATATAATAGTAGTAATAATACTCAAAGCTAAACAAACGAGTAAATTACATTTAAAGGTAAGCACACTGTGTGCGTCGGTGGTTCACCATCGCTTTACTTTACCTGTCTAGTGTGTCCCAGACAGGAAATATGCAATTGTGTGTTATATCTTGTTATAGACTACATTTCCTTAGCTTTTACGTGATGTACATCTGATTCGTTACGTTGAATAATCAAAGAGTTATAAAATGAGGAATACTGCAGTGTTAAGCAGGAAACATTTTCAGATTTTGAACTTTCACATGGCCCAGTAAACCTTTGAAAAAAAAAATCTATTGACATGCAACATTTCTTAATAATTCATTAAGAACAGACTCAAACTCCTGGGTAAAACAATTTTAGTGTTTCCCGCTGGCTCAGTTGTCCTGTCTCGGCGCCAGGAGGTGGTTTCTAGGAGGAGGAATGGATGACGCAGCCAGACGTACGATAATTTCTACTATTTCTTGCTCCGTCTCTCTCTCTCTCTCTCTCTCTCTCTCTCTCTCTCTCTCTCTCTCTCTCTCTCTCTCAACCGTCACTGGGCAGTGAGACGGTTAACAGTGAGAGTCTGTTGTTCATTCTGTCTCAGGTCAGGGTTCTTAGTGAACGGACGTGTTTAGTGAGCAGTGACCTGACGCTAGTGTAGACATGGCGTCATGTGTTGCTGAGTCGTCTGGTTCTGTTAATTCTCATGTTCTCGAGGGGTGGAGGCTGAGGTCCATCAAAGGAACTCAGGCTGGAGGTGCCGGAGGTGTAGGCTGAGTTTCGTGAGAGGATCTCAGACCTGCAGGCTGAGTTCTCAACACCTGTGGGAGGGTCGTGATCCACCATCATCTTACCTAGTAAGGCGACAGAGGAGCAGTGGTTGGTTGTGTGCAGGGGCGCCAAGAGGCTGAAGGTCCTCAAGGCGTCTCGCGTGGAGATAAGAAACCCTTTCAGTGTGCTGGAGGGAGTGACGGAGGAGGAGGTGGACGTGGCGGAAGGAGACAAGGAGAAGGAGGGAGCAGACGCATCTACCTTGCCCCAAGGTAGAGTGCTTGTGCTTGGCGATAGTCAGGTCAGGCACTTAGCGTGTTTTGTGCCGGAAATAGGAAACATAGGTCGAGGGTGTGTTTGCCGTGGGCTGGGATAGGGAAGGTAGCTGATAAGCTAGACACGTGCTTGGAAAATGATGGGACCAAGCCCATTGTTTTTCTTAGCGCGGAGTGAATGACCTTGGTATGGTCAGGAGTGAGGAGCTGTTCAAGAAATTTAGGTAGGCTTTGCATATGATTAGGGACAAGGGAGGGATCCGTGTGGTATGTGGTGTTTTGCCGAGGAGGGGAGTTGGTGCTGAGTGTCTGTCCAGGGCTATTACAATGAATCGCAGGCTCGCGAATCATTGTAAAAGTGATGGGCATTCATCGACAACTGTGGCCTCTTCTATGGTAGGGACACCTTGTGCGCCAGGGATGGAGTGCATTTTATCACGCCAGGGTGTTCAGGTTTTGGCCGGAACACTCGAGCGGGAGGTAACTGCACTCCAGCTCTTTTCTCGTTAGTCAGGAGCGTGGAAGGACTAGGGAGGACGAAATGAAGGATAAATTAGATCAATCTAGAAAGGTAACTAGCTCAGGGGAGGAATAGCTTAAATGTTTACTACAAGAATTGTAGAAGTATTTTGAATGAAATAGACTTGCTTAGAGAAATGGTGTGTGTAGAGAACCTTGATATCATTGCTTTAACAGAAACTTGGTTAGATATGTCAGGAAAAGTATTTAATCCAGAGTTTAAGACAGATGGTTGTACACTATTCTATAAAGACGGAAAACAGGCGAGGAGGAGACGCTATACGTTAGGGACACATTACAGTGTTCTATTAACAGTAGAATTAAAATAGATATCAAGACAGTCGATATAAATAGATATTAAGGAAGGACCTCAGTCAGTAGTACTGGAAGTAGTGTACAGGCCACCGAACAGTACAAAGGAAATTAACACCTCACTGTGGCAGGAAATAAATAGAGCAGGCAGGTACAGTCAGGTATGTGTGGTAGATTCAATTTTAGGAATATTGACTGGAGTCTGATGGTAACAAGGAAACAGAGGAATTTCTTAAGCTAATTCAGGATAATTTTTTAAAACAGGTAATCGTAGAACCGAGAAGGGGGAACAATATTGTAGATTTAATTGTAACTAACAGGGAGGAAGCAGTCACGCAGGTAGAGGTTGGAGGACAGCTAGGTAACAGTGACCATTGTGAAATTAGGTACAAATTAAAATGGGAAGAAACTTTTAGATGCAAAAACATTAGTAAAATACCTGACTTTAGGAGAGCAGGTTTTGAGGGATTAAAAAGGTACCTCCAAGGAGTTGACTAGCAACGGACGCAGGGTGAGGTCAGGTCCAGGACAGAGTTGAGAGAGATAAGGCTGGATGAGAGGTGAGGTGGTGTGAGGGTGTAGGAGAAGAGGAGGGAAGAAGTGTCCGGAAGGGTCGGAGGAGGGAGAGAGGGGGAGATATGTGTATGTTGGTATCCGGTCATGCGGAGATGGGAGAGGTGAGGTCGAGGCGAGTAGATGAGGGAGTGGGGAGGATGGAAGGGGCCGATATGAGAGGATTGGGTGAGGTAAGTGTAGATGAGTTGTATAAATATTTCGTAGATAAATTGCATGCAGGACAGCTAACAAACATCCCATATAGAACAATAAGATTACAGAAAAATTACCCTAAATGGATGACTGTTAGGATAAAACATTATATAGGTCGGAAGAGAAGTAAATATAAGAGATTAAAGGCAGGGGAAGACGTTTTAAGGCCACAATATAATTAATTAGTTAGAACAGTCAGGAGGTTAACGAGGAAAGCTAAAAGCAATTATGAATTAAAGGTAGACAGCCAGGCGAAGACAGGCCTAAAGGGATTTTATCAGGTATATAGGACGAAGAATAAGGAAGCAATAGGTCCATTAAAGGCAGCAGATGGGGAACTGGTTAGTTCTGGGGAGGAGATTAGTAAAATTCTGAATGAGTTTTGACAGTCTTCACCATGCATGGATGCATGCAGGATATGCCGAATAGTGAACAGACGTTTAGAGCAGATGAGAATGAGTAGCTGACAGATATTACCATTACTAAGGAGATAGTGGAACAGGAGATAGATAGGCTAAAAAAAAGTTTAAGACACCAGGATCAGATGAAGTATATCCCAGAATACTTAAGGAATGCAAAGAGGTTATTAGTGAGCCGTTAGTTTCTGTCTTTAGGAAATCACTTGAGTCAGGTGAGGTACCAGTAATGTGGAGGCAGGCTAATGTAGTACCCATCTTTAAAAAAGGAGATAAAACTTGAACGTCTAATTATAGACCTGTCAGCTTAACTTGTGTTGTAGGTAAAATAATGGAGTCAATAATAACGAAGAACATTAGGGAACAGTTAGACAAACATAACTTGATAAATCAGTCACAGCATGGCTTCACGAAGGGGAAGTTGCCTGACGAACTTATTAAGTTTTAAAGTGTACGAGGCAGCAGATAATGATGATAGTTATGACATCCTATATCTGGACTTTAGTAAAGCGTTTGACAAGGTACCCCGTCAGAAACTCCTGAGAAAGGTTAGAGCGCACGGGATAGATGGGAAGCTGTTAGACTGGATAAGGTCATGGCTAAGCGACAGGCGAGAGAGAGTTGTAATAAACGGCTTTAAATCCGAGTGGAGTCATGTAATTAGTGGGGTGCCACAGGGATCAGTATTAGGGCCATTGTTGTTTTTAATATATATCAATGATTTGGATAGTGGAATTAGTAGTAATGTTAGTAAATTTGCGGATGACACGAAGATAGGTAGATTAATTAGGTCAGAATCGGATGCCATCGCCTTGCAGGCAGATTTAGATAGGATGAACGAATGGACGGACAGATGGCAAATGCAGTTTAATATCAACAAATGCAAAGTACTTAGCGTAAGTAGAGGAAACCCACACAGTAGGTACACAATAAACAACGAAACTCTGGTAGGTTCAGGATACGAAAAAAAAAATTAGGAGTTATAGTTAGCTCTGAACTCAAGATCACCAGAGAGAGAGAGAGAGAGAGAGAGAGAGAGAGAGAGAGAGAGCGCACTATCACCATGGTAACACACCAAACTAACTTCTTGAGAAATTGTGATGGTGCACTCTCTCTCTCTCTCTCTCTCTCTCTCTCTCTCTCTCTCTCTCTTAGCAATAGATAAGTAGTAATTATAAGTAATAATTGTACCTTAATAACATAGCTTCGTATAGTAACTTGACACAAAACAAGGATATTGGCATTAACAATGCCCTACGACAGTTTAGGCTGGCTGGTGTGGTACATGTTGATAGAGAAAATGAACATGCCCCCACAATTAAGTCTTTTATCGTCATTTATGAAAAATTTCATGTACGGTTTTTTTTTTTTTTTTTGTAACAATAGTGCATACTAATGTTTTGCGTTAGAATTAACCATCATTATCAACAGCTGGCTCTTCAAACATCTGATATTTACCGAATACGATAGTGATGGCGATAGCATGGTTGATGAGGTATAAACTAGTATGATTAATGGACGTTAGCTAGACGCACAATAGAGATACGATCACGTCAATATTATTCTAAGATGTAGGGGAAATGAATACATTATTAACTCTATTTCACGGTGATTGGCGCTTGGCCCCTTGTCGCACGCAGCTACTCATATACCACTGTATACTACTATATATTCTATACTACTATATACTACTAATATTGCTAATTATGATAATAAAATGACAATAATAATTATTTAACATTAATAATAATAATAATAATAATAATAATAATAATAATAATAATAATAATAATAATAATAATAATATTTTCATAGTATTAAAGGTTTTATTATTTGTTTTATAATTTGTTTTATTATTTATTACTGCTGTTATTGTTATTATTATTTGTTTTATTATTTGTTATTATTATCATCATTATTATTGTTATAGTATTATTATCGTAATTCTTCTTTTCTTCCTATTTATTTTTATCGCTATTATTATTATGCTATTATTATTATTATTATTATTATTATTATTATTATTATTATTATTATTATTATTATTGTTATTATTATACAAGAGAGAGAGAGAGAGAGAGAGAGAGAGAGAGAGAGAGAGAGAGAGAGAGAGAGAGAGAGAGAGAGAGAGAGAGAGAGAAGGGGGATAGGGGATAAAGGGTTTTGGGAGTGGAGTGGCGTGGGGATAGAGGGTGGGAGTATATCATGGGATATTTTACACTGGATTTACCTGGAGCTTAACACCAAGTGAAATACAGCGTTTTTGTGTTTTCATCACTGAGACTTATACCACGTTATAGTTTTACAGATAGTACCTTTTGTGGGCCTCCATTCTATCATGTATACCGCGATAATAGGTTGTGTTAAACCAAGATTTAGAAGATTTACAGTGAAAGTAAGAGTGATGAACATACAGCAGTAATCATTCCATGCAAAATTAGAATAGCTTCTTAGGTCCCCTCAATTAGCAGATGCGAAACGCGAGTGCCTTTGCTGTGGGGGATCCTTAGGAGTGACAGCATAAGCAGAAGGATTAAAAAATTAGGAAAAGGTCAAGAATGTTGGGCGTATCTCCAAGATGGTCAGGAATATGAGTATGGTGTTGCACAACGACCTAGAGCAAAATTATGAAGCTGGGCATGGAAGTAAGTGGAAAGCCAAAGCTGGTAGTTAACATTGAAGTCTCCAAGAATGGAGATCTCCGTCAATGGGAAGAAAGTCAGAATATGCTGTATTTTGGAAGTTGATTAGTCAAAGATTTATTTTATAGTCAAAGGAATTAGATGACAGATTTGCAGCACAAGCAAATTTAGTTTGAGAGCGACTCTGTAGCCGTAGCAGATGGTGGAAAAGTCGGAAGATTCAAGAGCGTGGGCGCGAGAGCAAGTTGCGCACATATTTTTTTTTTTTTTATGTAGGAAGGATACTGGCCAAGGGCAACAAAAATCTAATAAAAAAAAATGCCCACTGAAATGCCAGTCCCATAAAAGGGTCAAAGCAGTGGTCAAAAATTGGTGGATAAGTGTCTTGAAACCTCCCTCTTGAAGGAATTCAAGTCATAGGAAGGTGGAAATACAGAAGCAGGCAGGGAGTTCCAGAGTTTACCAGAGAAAGGGATGAATGATTGAGAATACTGGTTAACTCTTGTGTTAGAGAGGTGGACAGAATAGGGGTGAGAGAAAGAAGAAAGTCTTGTGCAGCGAGGCCGCGGAAGGAGGGGAGGCATGCAGTTAGCAAGATCAGAAGAGCAGTTGGCATGAAAATAGCGGTAGAAGACAGCTAGATATGCAACATTGCGGCAGTGAGATAAGGGCTGAAGACAGTCAGTTATAGGAGAGGAGTTGATGAGACGAAAAGCTTTTGATTCCACCCTGTCTAGAAGAGCAGTATGAGTGGAACCCCCCCAGACATGTGAAGCATACTCCATACATGGACGGATAAGTCCCTTGTACAGAGTTAGCAACTGGGGGGGTGAGAAAAACTGGCGGAGACGTCTCAGAACACCTAACTTCATAGAAGCTGTTTTAGCTAGAGATGAGATGTGAAGTTTCCAGTTCAGATTATAAGTAAAGGACAGACCGAGGATGTTCAGTGTAGAAGAGGGGGACAGTTGAGTGTCATTGAAGAAAAGGGGATAGTTGTCTGGAAGGTTGTGTCGAGTTGATAGATGGAGGAATTGAGTTTTTGAGGCATTGAACAATACCAAGTTTTCTCTGCCCCAATCAGAAATTTTAGAAAGATCAGAAGTCAGGCGTTCTGTGGCTTCCTGCGTGATATGTTTACCTCCTGAAGGGTTGGACGTCTATGAAAAGACGTGGAAAAGTGCAGGGTGGTATCATCAGCATAGGAGTGGATAGGACAAGAAGTTTGGTTTAGAAGATCATTAATGAATAATAAGAAGAGAGTGGGTGACAGGACAGAACCCTGAGGAACACCACTGTTAATGGATTTAGGGGAAGAACAGTGACCGTCTACCACAGCAGCAATAGAACGGTCAGAAAGGAAACTTGAGATGAAGTTACAGAGAGAAGGATAGAAACCGTAGGAGGGTAGTTTGGAAATCAAAGCTTTGTGCCAGACTCTATCAAAGGCTTTTGGTATGTCCAAGGCAACAGCAAAAGTTTCACCAAAGTCTCTAAAAGAGGATGACCAAGACTCAGTAAGGAAAGCCAGAAGATCACCAGTAGAGCGGCCTTGACGGAACCCATACTGGCGATCAGATAGAAGGTTGTGAAGTGATAGATGTTTAAGAATCTTCCTGTTGAGGATATATTCAAAAACTTTAGATAAGCAGGAAATTAAAGCAATAGGACGGTAGTTTGAGGGTAGTTTGAGGGAGGGACCTCATCAGGTCCATAAGCCTTCCGAGGGTTTAGGCCAGCGAGGGCATGGAAAACATCATTGCAAAGAATTTTAATAGGTGGCATGAAGTAGTCAGAGGGTGGAGGAGAGGGAGGAACAAGCCCAGAATCGTCCAAGGTAGAGTTTTTAGCAAAGGTTTGAGCAAAGAGTTCAGCTTTAGAAATAGATGTGATAGCAGTGGTGCCATCTGGTTGAAGTAGAGGAGGGAAAGAAGAAGAAGCAAAGTTATTGGAGATATTTTTGGCTAGATGCCAGAAATCACGAGGGGAGTTAGATCTTCAAAGGTTTTGACATTTTCTGTTAATGAAGGCGTTTTTGGCTAGTTGGAGAACAGACTTGGCATGGTTCCGGGCAGAAATATAAAGTGCATGAGATTCTGGTGATGGAAGGCTTAAGTACCTTTTGTGGGCCACCTCTCTATCATGTATAGCACGAGAACAAGCTGTGTTAAACCAAGGTTTAGAAGGTTTAGGACGAGAAAAAGAGTGAGGAATGTACGCCTCCATGCCAGGCACTATCACCTCTGTTATGCGCTCAGCACACAAAGACGGGTCTCTGACACGGAAGCAGTAGTCATTCCAAGGAAAATCAGCAAAATACCTCCTCAGCTCCCCCCAACTAGCAGAGGCAAAACGCCAGAGGCACCTTCGCTTAGGAGGATCCTGAGGAGGGATTGGAGTGATAGGACAAGATAAAGATATGAGATTGTGATCGGAGGAGCCCAACGGAGAAGAAAGGGTGACAGCATAAGCAGAAGGATTAGAGGTCAGGAAAAGGTCAAGAATGTTGGGCATATCTTCAAGACGGTCAGGAATACGAGTAGGGTGTTGCACCAATTGCTCTAGGTCACGGAGGATAGCAAAGTTGTAGGCTAGTTCACCAGGATGGTCAGTGAAGGGAGAGGAAAGCCAAAGCTGGTGGTGAACATTGAAGTCTCCAAGAATGGAGATCTCTGCAAAAGGGAAGAGGGTCAGAATGTGCTCCACTTTGGAAGTTAAGTAGTCAAAGAATTTCTTATAGTCAGAGGAGTTAGGAGAGAGGTATACAGCATAGATAAATTTAGTATGAGAATGACTCTGTAGTCGTAGCCAGATGGTGGAAAACTCGGAAGATTCAAGAGCGTGGGCACGAGAGCAGGTTAAGTCATTGCGCACATAAACGCAGCATCCAGCTTTGGATCGAAAATGAGGATAGAGAAAGTAGGAGGGAACAGAAAAGGGGCTACTGTCAGTTGCCTCAGACACCTGAGTTTCAGTGAGGAAAAGAAGATGAGGTTTAGAAGAGGAGAGGTGGTGTTCTACAGATTGAAAATTAGATCTTAGACCGCGAATGTTGCAGAAGTTAATGAAGAAAAAGTTGAGGGGGGTGTCAAGACACTTAGGGTCGTCGACGGAAAGGCAGTCCGACCTGGGGACATTTATGGTCCCCTCCCCAGATGGGGACTCCGAGGCTGGTGTAGGAGTCGCCATGATTTTAGAATTTTTGAGTGAAGGGTGTGTGTGTTATTAGGTGCTTGTAGTTTTGTGTGGAGGAAGAGAGTTGTCTTTAGAGGGCAGGCTGTGACTACCCTCTTGTGTTGTGAGACACAAAGGGAAACGTTCAGTGAGGTCACAGCTGGGTTTAATGATAAGTTCACAGCACCCCCTGAACAGTGCTTTAAACCTCACTGGGAGTAATTATCGTTTCGGCAGGTGTCTACTGCCTCCTCCTGTGTAGGACGCAACATCCAATTTTGAATTGAAAATGAGGATAGAGGAAGTAGGAGGAAGAAGGGAGAAAAGGCTACTGTTAGTTGTCTCAGGTATATGCGTTTCATTGAGGAAGATGAGGTTTAGTAGAGGAGAGCTGGTATCCCACATATTGAAATTTGATCTAAGGTTGCGAATGTTGCAGAAATTAAGGAAGAAAAGTTAAGGTCGTATCAATACTCTTAATGACGAAACAAAGAGAAGCACAGTCCGACCTTGGGACATTTGTGGTCCCCTCCCCATACGAGAACTTCGAGGTTGGTGTAGGAGTTGCCATAAATTTTTGCATTTTAAGTGAAGTATGTATGTGTATTTGGTGGATGTAGAGTTGTGTGAAAGAAGAGATTTGTCTTTAAAGAGGAAGCTGTGAGTGCCCCCTCGAGTGTGAGACTAACGGAAACGTTTAGTAAGGTCACAGCTGGGTCACTGGAAAGTTCACAACATTCTCTGTTCACGGGAACAATTATCGTTTTGGCAGGTGTCTACTACCTCTTCATCATGAACACCTATTGGCAAGACTATGAAGCTCATTAGTGAACGTTTGTTTGTTGGGCTGAATGGAATGAGAAAGAACAGACACAAGAATTCATTGATTCAGTGTCTTGTGCCGCAACATCGCGGTCATATGGCGCTGCTGCAAAATGACATCAATGATTGTAGGTTAAAATATTGATTTATTAAAAATAAAAGTATGATATAATGGAGATATTTTAAAAAAATCACTAAAAACGTGAGTATACGAAACGAAATGGGATGAACCTAAAAGAGTTATGTGCAAAAAAAAAAAAAATAAAATAAAATAAAATAAAAAATGGAATTTCAGATAATGAGTTTAAAGTGAGGGGGTACTGATTCCATTGATCCAGAACACTGCACCTGTTGTTCATTTCGTACCCAAGGCACCTCACTGACACAAGCCCTAGGGCCTAGCATTGTTCTTTATGTGTCTTCTTCACTTCCCCTCAGGTCCATCTGATGTAAGAATAAGGTTCTGTCCAATATTATATTACTGGTAATATAATTAAAAGAAAAATAGTTAAAACGAAATCTACAATTTGTTCAAAAGATCAGCATTCTCCACAGACAAAGGGACCTTATGTTTCGGAGAGAGAACCCTCTTTCCAAGTATCAGCGACATCTGGAAAATCCCATCTTTATCTCGATGACGGAAAAGGTATCGCTCCTGCAGCTCCTATCAAACTGGGACAGTCCACATTGTAAGGGGAGCTAAACAGTCATCACTAAATGGTTGTTGTGGTTCCAGGACATGAAGTAACCATGAGTGAGATGCGTGTGACCCATCCAGAGGAGGGCAAGTGCTGTCTCTGAGAGGCGCTCCGGCACATGGACATACACCCACGGAAGGAAAGTAACAGAAATTTTTTCCCCCATCTAAGTGGTGGCAACCAAAGCCCTGCCCTGCCAAAAGGCAAGAAGCGCCATCCTTATAGGAGTATAGGTCATGAAATGGAATGGGGCTGAAAGAAGTAACCAGAGTTCGCCTCTTTAGCCAATCTATCGGCCTCCTCGTTCTCCGAAACCCCAACATGTGTTGAGACACAGCAAAATCCAAGGCGGTATCCTCTACTTTGCAAAAGGTAAAATCACTCAAGAATTGATAAAAGCAGAGAATACAGGGAAGAAGGACAAATGTGTCACATAAGAAAGAACACTACGAGTCGTTAAAATTGTAAGAGATGAGACGGAAAGAATAAGAAAATACTTCATAAAGCTAGGATAATGGCAGCAAAGTGCCATAAAAACGGAGGTAACACCGGTGAGGCTACCGTCTCGACAGAATGAAAGGAAGATAATCATCATATCCAACTCCAGCTTCGGATTTTAAACCATCTGTAAATACAGGGATGGAGTTGGAATGTGTTGAAAAGCGTTCCAAGAATAAATTAATGCAAGGAACTCAGAATGCGGTAACAACCAATTTGGAATAGCATGACCGCAGACGGAAATGTGTGGGAATTGCCAGGAACCAACACTATGAAACCTACAGGGAGATACATAAATGGAAGGTACGCTTAATGCCACCATAGCAAAGGTAACCCTGAAACCGAAAGGTTTAGAGAAACTTGTGTGACTCACACAACATTTGAGAATGTGAATCGCGGGAGGCTGCCACACAAGAAACTGAGTCAGGATGGTGTTGAACTGGATATCAGCACCTCAACAATAAGGACTGGCGATGCAAGACTAATGGAAGGACATCAGCATTGAGGATGAGCGAACACCGGCATAGTGCAGAGTCAAACACACAAAATCCCTGAGTTGTAGCCCAGTGAGAAACCCTATTAATTGCCAAATCCAACTTTCTCTGGCAGAAAAAGAGATTGAGAAGTCAGTGATATTGGCGAACCACGGACTACGGACGTCAGGAAACACCCAATGACTGTAGCCACAGTGAAAAGTATGACACTAAATATACTTCCTTGCAGCGCGCCATCTTCAAGTGGACAAGCTTCTGACAGAACGCCACCTAATCTGTACCCTTAAAAAAGACAAAGTAAACGCTAATGTATGAAAATAAGGAGTCTGCCACGGAGACCAAACTCTGAACAGACTAAGCAAGATGTGACACCAAGCTGTGTCACATGCTTTCATTAAAAAAAGAAAAAAAAAAAATACTGTAACGTCGTGCTATTTATTTTGCAAATACTTCACAAACAGCATCACTCGTAGACTACATGTTTCATAAACCATACCGAGCAGGAGACATGTAATTCACTCCATGTATCACATAAGCCTGATATTTATCATCTTTTTAACAACTTCCAAATGCAAGAGGTTAAGGAACACAAGAAAATCAATGATAGATTCATTTTTAACAAATAAAAAGCAGGTTTTAAAGATGCCACATTGGAACCATATGTATCTGTAGACTGAAATAAATGGATCGTTATCGCTAAGATCGACATACGAAACCCAAAAGAAAAATGAATACCTGGAAGGACAATGATTAAGTTATACTTTGTAAGAGGACGAGAGGATGAGGGAGAATAGAATACGAGAGGCTCTAGGGATCATACCATTGTTGGAGGTGATGGAGAGATCAGAATTAGATGGTATGAACATGCTTATAGCATGAAAGAGGAAAGAAAATAAAAAAATAA
Organism: Scylla paramamosain; assembly: GCF_035594125.1. Classification (NCBI taxonomy): domain Eukaryota; kingdom Metazoa; phylum Arthropoda; class Malacostraca; order Decapoda; family Portunidae; genus Scylla; species Scylla paramamosain. The sequence continues at coordinate 5,846,325 of NC_087194.1, forward strand.
GGGAAAGGAGAGACCATAGATCCGTAGGTTGTGTGGAGGTTAGACCCAATAATAGCTTTCCGTTTCCTTGAGTTTCAAGGGTTTCTGTTTATATGTTGGTTAATGATTAGGACCAGGCAAGGAATACATCAAGTGATTTTGGTAAGATATGCAATGCATGTGTTGCGAGCTAATGATCTCGCTGACGTAGGGGTTTTAGGAGAGTCGACCACCTGAAGGGTGAAGGGGGTAAGAGTGAGCGCTTCAGAGCTGGTGTTGGCTACACCTAGACAGCGTTAATGTGTTGTTAATGTGTACCATCCTTTTTCTATGGTCCAGTGTCACAAATAATGAAGGACTATTTGCTATAGAGTGTGTATTATCCGGGTGTAAGTGGACAACCAACTCCTTTGCCAGTTTTATACCTCATAAACTTCTGGCCGGCCATGAAGCCAGGTCGGCTTTAACACTTTGAAACACGTTTTGAAACAATCATGACAATCCGACCCCAGAAGTCACAAGCATTGCTACGCACTAACAACTGTAAGAATAATTTGACAAACGCATGACAAACACTTAAACACTTAAACACTTTATTATAGCCTAGGTTTATACATTTCATTATTGGATAGGTATACATTATTGGCCAGCCTATGTATAAGCTTGATGCTTTTCAGGCAAATGAAAAATTTAAAAGTACATTACTTAAAGTAAACACAATAGACAACTTAAAATCGAAAAATCTATCATGAAGATAAATAAAAACATAATATGATAAGGTTTATACAGAATAAATATATCTATATTGTTATAAAGTTGAGTATGAAGATGGATGGGATGACACATAGGGTTAGGTGATATAAATTGATACATATATGAGACTGAAATCATATAGATGTGCTTAAAAATAAAGTACAGGAAAGATGATAAAGTTTTGTAGGGTTAGTTTTGTAAGATCAGGGGGGAAGTAATATAAGGTATGAGTGTAGGAAGTGACTGATTAGTATGCATCCAGAAAATGACTCTTTAGTTTGCTTTTGAATTTGTGAATAGAGTGGACATTTTTGTATTGCGAGGGTAGTGAATTCCATATTGAGGGGCCTAGGTAGGAAGTCGAGCGGCAGAAGATACTAAGGCGATGGGTAGGTAGACAAAGGCGTTGTCTTTGTCGTGTTGTGTATTCATGTGGTGGAAGAGAGACATTAATTTGTTTTTTGTACATAGATGTTGCAATGGAAAGTTTTGTTATGTCTTCAAGTTTTAGAATTTTCATGCCTTTAAAGAGTGGAGCTGTGTGTTCAAGATATGAACTTTTTGTGATAATCCGTATTATTTTTTTATGAATGAGGTTTATGCAATTTAGGTGTGTAGCTTGAGTGTTAGCCCATATTGGATTACAATATTGTAGGTGTGGGTATATGTGGGCATAGTACATTGTTCTAAGGATCTCGGTAGGCATAAAATCCCTTATTTTATAGAGCATGGCAGTACAACGTGACAGTTTCTGGGAAATGTTAGTTGTGTGAAATTTAAATGTAAGGTTTTCATCATAGGTTACTCCTAAGAATTTAAGTTTACTAGTTCTAGCTATTTGACTGTTTCTTATTATTAATTCTGGCAAGTTATTATCATTCTTGTTGGAGAATAGCATGAAGTAGGTTTTATCGCTGTTTATGGTAAGTCGGTTACTCAAACACCATTCATTTAATTTGTTAAGGTCTGCATTAGCAGAGTGGAATAAGGTATCATTAGTATGGCCAGTGAAATAGAGGGTCATGTCATCAGCAAAAAGAATGGTATCTGCATGGTCAAATGTTTGAACAACATCGTTGATATATATAAGGAACAGCATGGGTCCCAGGACACTTCGTTGTGGGACGCCTGTAGTGATTTTTCTGACAGATGATTTGTAGCCTTCAAGAAGTGTACATTGGGATCTATCAGTTAGGTAAGTTTTAAACCAGGAGTGGATAGGGCCTCGAATGCCATAATGGTGAAGTTTTTTGAGAAGAATGTTGTGGTTAACTGTATCAAAAGCTTTGGAGAAGTCTACAAAGATAGATAATACAGATAATTTATTATCAAGAGATGAGTAAATGTGAGAGGAGAATTTATTGAGGGCATGGTAAGTATTTAAGCCTGGTCTGAACCCATACTGAGAGTCGCTTAGTATTTTGTATTTTTGCAGGTATGACAATAATCCATTTTTCATTAGGCTTTCAAATATTTTAGAGAATGCAGATAGCGTAGAGATAGGGCGGTAATTATTTGGGTCATTTGTGGGACCAGATTTATGGATAGGAGTAATGTTGGCATTTTTTAGGGTAGTGGGAAATATACCAGAGTTGAGTGATTGGTTGAAAAGTAATGAAATGGGGTAGGCAATCAGTGTACAATTTCGTTTTAATAAAGAAATAGGAATTTCTACATTTGACATCTTATTTTTTAGTTTCTTTATAATATTTATAATCTCCTGTGGAGAAACTGATGGGATAGACATAGAATTTGGGTAGTTACCTCGCAGAAGGTCAGATGCACCTCTATTTGCTGGTGGGAGATTATTATTAAGTTTAGCTGCCACTTCACTGAAGTGTTCATTAAGGACCTCGGCTATTTGTTGTGGATTATTATGTGTTGTGTTGTTGAGACGTATATTCGATATGTTAGTTCTTGGTAAATGCTTGCCAGATAGCTCATTAATAGTCTGCCAAATTTTCTTTGTGTTATGCCTAAAACTGTTAAAAATGTTCATGTAGTAATTTGTTTTGGCTGTCCTTATTATCCGAGTCACTCGATTACGGTATTGTGTATATGTATTATGGTCAATGGTCCCTAGTTTGTACATTTTGAATAGATTACTTTTATGTTTAATGGAGGCTAGTATATTTGGCGTTAACCAAGGATTACTGAGTCTTTTGGATGACACAAATTTAGTAACTTTTGGAAAATGTATATCATACAAATTATGAAGCGTTCTATTAAAGGTTTCAAAGTTTTCATCTATATTATTAGAAGTGAGAATGTCATTCCAGCTTATTGAAGCTAGATCAGATGTGAACAAGTTATGATTGTGTGCATTAGAAATTCTAAAAGTTATTTTATGTTTAGTAGACAAGTTGGACATTAAGGATATGTTCAGAAAGATTGGGAGGTGGTCGGATATTGGATGGTGAATAATGCCCGAGATTGATAATGGTGTGTAATTCGTCCATATATGATCAAGAAGTGAGGGTTGGCCTAGCGTAGGATTATCAGGAAATCTGGTGGGACGAGATATATGTGGGAAATAGTTAAGAGCTTGCATGGTATTAAGGAAATTATTGGTTGGTTGATGGGGGAGTGTGTTCTAGAAGACTGATATTGAGATCACCAAGAAGAATGGTGTTGTTTTTTGTGAATGTGTTCTGAGTTAAGATGTCATTTAGTGCAAGTGAGAACTCTTCCACTGCAACATGTTTACTATGTGGTCTATAGATGACGGAGATTATTAAGTTAGTTCGAAGGTTTAATTGCACAGAACAAATTTCCATGGTTTCATTTACAAATGTATGTTGATGAATGGCTTCAGAATGAATATCAGAGTTAATCAGTAAACTTACTCCTCCGTGTTCCTTGTTCATTCTCAAAGAGTAATATGTAGAGTAACCATCAAGATGGTAGTGATGTTGGTTAGTGTCTTTAAGCCAGGTTTCTGTAAGTGCAATGACATGAGGTTGGATGCTCAAACAGTTTAAAAAAGATGTTAAGTTATCATAGTTTTTTTGGAGGGATCTAATGTTAAGGTGAAGGATGCTAAGGGAAGACTCAGGTATATTTGATGTAGTCTGTGTCTGTTGGTTATATTCTTCAATACTGTAATAATTTGATATGTTTGTTAGGTCTGTATGTCCATTTACGGTTCTAATTATGTCCAAACTAGTGTCATTTGGGTTTTCAGAGTTGTCAGTGATAATATCGTCATAAAGGGATGCATAAAGATTTTCCATGAATAAATGAAAAGGATGTGAATGAGTAAAAAATGGTGATGGGATTGGTTATAAAAATAAAAGAGGATTTCTGGCATTTTAAGGTATGCATAGTAGTTGTAATAATGTATCACAGTACGGCTACATCAATGGATAGAGGTGTGTTGGTGACTAAGTAATATATGGGTAGTATATGCATTAGCAATGTTAGCATGAAATTGAATGGTAAATGTTCATGGTTGACAAAATGTGATAAATTATTTAGTTATCTCATAAATTCATACAATGTAGACAGTGATAGAAAACTAGTGGTAGAGTCAGGTACAGGTTTTAAGAAGTAGTAGTACATGATTTTGTAGTAATAAAGTATGGGGAAAGGTAATGGATTCATATTGCACATGAAGAATATTGCTAAGTAGTAGGAATAAAGAAGTGTCTAGTGCTGGACCATAATATACTCCCTTGAGGTCTACATTAGTATAAGTTGATTCTCTTTTAATACTGAAGACCCTGGTGTAAAATATATATGTCATAGGTTATTCACTTCTTTGGTCAAGTAGTGAGGTCCAGCATTGACATTTGTCGGGATAAATAGCATGTTCTTATTCTTAAGGCATACAGATAAGGAATGAAACTGCAGTAGTAACAACTTTAACTGGATGGTTGAGCATTGTTCCTAAGAGCAGGGAATTTGTCTAGGAAATTGTTAAGGTCCCATTCTGAGGTTATTGTGTGCTTTTGATTAGAACACCTGAGTTTTACACAGATTTTCCCATCACGAGTGTAGCACTGTTGAAACAAATCTCTGTGTTGTTTTCTTATGTTCCATATTGTCTTAAAAATAGAACGTCGCTTTGGTGTGAGAGATTCATTGATAAAAATGTTTGGTTTGACTGTGACACATGCACTTAACAGTTCATCTTTTTTTTTGGCGACTGTGAAGCTTGACAATTATAGGAGTCTTGACAGTTTGTTTGTTCTTTGTTCCAAGTCTGTGAGCAACATTGATTTCAGAGGGTGTGATGTTAATGTTGAGAGTGCGCTTGATGGTGTCCACCACTACATTGGTAGGGTTTTCACCACCTGTCTCCTGGGGTAGATCTGGACCGCTGATGATAACTGTGTCTCGCCTCTCATATTGACTTACATCGTCCAACTGATCCTCTAGTTGTACAACTCTCTTTTCTAGGGTACTTACAGTTGATTGGAGCTGTTTTATTTCCTGGTCCTTGTTTTCTGTTAGAAGTTGAACAGCTGTGATTATAGCATCAACAACAGCCTTCAATTCTGGGGAGGTAATCTTGTCCTGAATGCTGCTGAAGATCTTTTCCACAGGCGAGGGGTGAGGTTGGGGGACAGCTGCTGCCGATGTAGAGACTGGGTATGCGGTTGGGGTGGTAGTAGTCTGGGGAGTGAGTGATGAGGGAGCCTCATATTGGGTTGTCCTGGTACCGACCATGGTGGTGGAGTAGGTGTGTAGATCACTTGACTGTTCTATCTTGGCAGGGGTGTGGATTTGATAGAATGGGATGCAGTAGAATGAGGTCGAGAGGCTTGTTATGGTCAGCACCAGCTCGGAAGATCACAGACTCATCCACGTGGGTGGCAGGCAGCAGTAGGAGGCACCTTGTTTACGTCATTCAGGGTCGTTGGGGGGCTCTGTAGCTCTTAGTTGTGAAGGACCATACCTTCGATGCCAGTGTGTGACTTGGGTTTGGTGATTTAGTTCGTGATGAGACGTATTTTGGTAGAAATATGTGGAGCCCTGTAATGTTTACGTCTTTGCAACAACCACATATACACTGGTTAAAATTGGTGCCGGCTAGGTTGAACACTGCGCCAAACGTTGGGAATCGGAAGCGGTTTTGATTCCCTCAAGGCATAAAGCTTCATCCCTTTCTCATGTACCAAACACTAATCAGTGCGGTGTCTAGATTCCCTTAAGGTAACAAGGAATGAGACCAATATGTTCAGTTCGCTCTCTCTCTCTCTCTCTCTCTCTCTCTCTCTCTCTCTCTCTCTCTCTCTCTCTCTCTCTCTCTCTCTCTCTCTCTCTCTCTCTCTCTCTCTGAGAAGGCTTTATTTCACATACGCAAGCTGCGCACATCCTTTTCCTACAACACACGAGGCCCGACTGAAAGCGTGGGAACAGATTTCGCCGCGGCCTCTCAGGCGGTCTCCAAGGACTCCTGTGGTTGTGGGAGAAGGGTTAAGTACTGGAGAAAGATAGGTGGGGGGAGTAGCCAGCCCGCGCACCTCCCCCAGTTCTCAATGTTTTTACTCTAGATAGAACGTTACATTATAAAAATTGATATGTGGTTATCAGAGGGGCTGGGCTGAATCTGACAATTTTATATAAAACGAGAAAAAGAGTGAGGAATGTACGCCTCCATGCCAGACACTATCACCTCTGTTATGCACTTAACACACAGAGATGGGTCTCTTACACGAAGTAATAGTCATCCCAAGGAAAATCAGCAAAGTACTTCCTCAGATCCCCCCAGCTAGCAGAGCCAAAACGTCATAGGCACCTCCACTTATGGGGATCCTGAGGAGGGATTGGAACGATAGGACAAGATACAGATATGAGACCGTGATCGGAAGAGCCAGACAGAAAAGATAGTGTAAAAATATAAGCAGAAGGATTAGAGGTTAGGAAAAGGTCAAGAATCTCCAAGACGGTAAGGAATACGGGTGGAAATGTACAGTGCTTGTGTTAGGTTATGGTCCTCTAGCTGAGGATTTATTTAATCTTGTGTTTCTAATGATTAAGTGGTTGAGTTGAACTCCGTAATTTCCAATGAAGGTACAGATAAGTCGATGTTTTGAAATTAATATTGGTGTTTGGCATTCCCTGTTATGTGCTAGTTATTGCTTGTTTTTGTTTTTACCCAACTTCCTGAAAAGGAGCATCAAGTGAAGTAATTAAGCACTATATTCTTGTAACTTTCTTTTATTTTAACAAGTCACCAAGTATCTCTCTCTCTCTCTCTCTCTCTCTCTCTCTCTCTCTCTCTCTCTCTCTCTCTCTCTCTCTCTCTCTCTCTCTCTGTCTTATATATGTTTTTTTTTTTTCCAGTGAATGTGACCAGTCTTTAATTTTTATAGTTGGATGCATGGAGTACATGTACTGCTGATCTGCGGAGTCGGCATGTGTCATTAGGAAGGGTTCCAAGACCTATCCGCTGTCTCCTAGAATAAAAAAGCAAGAGACAGATGTGTGTTTATATATATATATATATATATATATATATATATATATATATATATATATATATATATATATATATATATATATATATATATATATATATATATATAAACACATGTATCTCTTGCTTTTTACTCTAGGGGACAGCGGATAGGTCTTGGAACCCTTCCTAATGACACATGCCGACTCCGCAGATCAGCAGTACATGTCAAAAACAGGAAAACGAAAACAATGTCTTGTCTTAATGTAAATCACAATGCACAGCAAAAACAGATTATTCACGAGTTTTACATTATTACACATGCGCACTCCTTTGAATTGCATGCAGAATCCTCAAAGATCATCATGTATTCTGCAGCCGATTAGCAATTGGACGTTTCAAAAGAATTAGGATACAAATATGAGTACATTACGATATTATTGTTTCCGCGGGCAGGAGAAGTTTTATTTTTCTGACTTCTGATATGCCTTATTAACACAGGACATATTTAAAATTTTACAGGAAAATTTAATGAAAACAAAAGAAAGAAAGAAATGAAAAGAAAAAAAAAATAGATGCAGAGATAACCAAGTAATACACTTTTGAACAAAGACAATACTGCGTCGGAGACACCTCAAATAAAAGAATTATCAACACATTTACTGAAAGGTAAATAGGAATGTGCTGTAACCCATAATCTGGCTGAACAGCAACATGGTTAATTACGGAAGAAAGCAAAGCTGAAAATATCAAGGATGAATATTTAAATATCAGAAATGTCACTTTGCTCCCACAAAGGATTCGCTTCTACGAATGATCACACACACACACACACACACCACACACACACACACACACACACACACACACACACACACACACACACACACACACACACACACACACACACACACATTAGGATTGATGTGAATACAAAGAATTCGGATTCAAATGCACATTGGGTTTGACTTCCAGTGCAAAAAGGAATTTTTTTATTAATGAATTTTTAAGTATGAAAATATAATTTTCTGTGATTATGTAATGGTAAAATAACTATGCCCGTGGTGCCAAACATGCAACTTTAAATATGAATTCATCGATCGATATGAAAATAAGCCACATTCACTTCATTTCATTCAATCTTTAGTCCCACAACATTCACTCTTAGAACTGCTGACTCCATACACAAACCACTCACCCATACACACCCCTAGCTCACAAGTCGTGTAATTTACAACATTACGAAAACATTACGAAAACACACACACACACACACACACACACACACACACACACACACACACACACACACACACACACACAAACAGTTGCTCCTGGGGTCGCATAAGGATGAAATAGACCCTTTAAAGCGTTCACAACATTCAAGCGTTTGTTTATAAATAAAGACCGGACAGCTAGGAATACGACACCGGCATCTCAACGGGAATATTTGGCTCTACAAACCATAACAATGTAATGATGTAACATTAAAATACTATAAACTTGTATTTATAATTGTATTATGACTAATGTTATGACTTACGTGTACAAACTTTCACACAAGCACGAGCGCGCCTATACGCTTATATGTACACACGCAATGGTATTAGTGCTGTATTTGATTCTGATCTTGGTATTGTACGAGTGTATATATATATATATATATATATATATATATATATATATATATATATATATATATATATATATATATATATATATATATATATATATATATATATATATATATATATATATATATATATATATATTTTTTTTTACGTCTATATATATATATATATATATATATATATATATATATATATATATATATATATATATATATATATATATATATATATATATATATATATATATATATATATATATATATATATATATATTTATATTTTCTTTATATAAGAACAGTCTTATTCCCTTTTGAAATTTGGTTGATGACTTCGCCGTAGCTAGTCATGCTTGCTATATCGCGATTTTGGCTCCCTCAGTAACTGTGGAATGGCTGGACAGGCTTGACTTACTGACTTGCTTCGTGGAGCTTGAAACCCACACGGGCTATGGGTGGCCATTTTGTCTTTAGTAGCGGCGCTGGTGCCGCTTCCTTGGTGCGGGAGGTGGCGAGGGGTTGGTTGGGGGCTCCTCGTCGTCGTCGTCGTCTGTTAGGGTTGGCAGGCCGTTGTTAAGGTTCATCTCAAGAAGCTCTTCTATCGAGATGATGCCTGTCGTCCTTCTCTGGTTAGTGGAGCTCCAACTTGGCGTCGGTGCTGTCTGTGTCGAGGCGTCTTCCAGAATCGGATTCGCCTGAACGGTGGTATAGGAGCGGCGTGGCAGTGGCGTAGATCTCTGTCTGCACAGAAGCATCGCAGGTACGTCGCTCTGCGGTGAATGGCTTAGTTTCGGGTCGGTAACCGCGGGGGCAACATTGGACCTTCCTCCGCTTCCTCCTTTTCTTCAAGGGCAGATCTGTGGCAGGGCAGTGGCAGTGTGTGGAGGAGCTGCCGGCAAGGGCTTCTGGTCTATATAGTTTTCAGTGGCTGCTCTTTGCTCAGAGAGGCTGGGAGGAAGCCTCCTCAGCCTCTCCAGAGTTTGTGCCACGCATGGTGACCCTTGCCACAATTCGGAAATCAATCAGGACTGTTTCTCCCAGCCCTCAGAGCGCTGATGCCTTCCGAGGTGGGATGCCGGCCACTGCAGACACCGGAGAGAACCAGTGAACCACAGTGCTTCTGGACATGCCAGAAGACCTGACACTTGAAGCACTGCAGGGGCTTAGGAATGAACCTCCTGATGGAGTATCCCCCTAGTGGGAACCACCTTGTCCTGGTGGGGGGCGGGGTTTGCGTGTCCCTATGACGTGACAAGTGGGGCTAGAGGGGGCTTTGACCCCTTTTTCGCCCTACTTAGGGGGGAGAGACCAGACTAAATGGTTCCCAGAGTTAGGCTGCCAGTGCGGGTCAACGGTGCAGCTCACAAGAAGGGCCACCTTTTGAGGTCGTCCTGTGTTGGATGGTTGGGTGTCTGAGCTGGTATGACTTGTGGAGGGAGGTCTTAGCTTAGGACAAATTTTCGAATCATGAGAGGCCAAAATGAGTGGCCTCTACGGGGACGAGGTACCCCTTTCACGGTGGCCAGCGCTCGCTCCCTTCATTGTCCCAATAGGCGGTCTCCCTTGGTCCCTGGACCCAATTGATTTTTATAGTATCCATATGGGTAAATATAAAAATTCCTCTGGTTCTCGAGGGGCGGTCGATTAAGCCCTCGAGCCCTCTGGTCGTGATGGTGTTGTGCAGGTGGGAGCTCATACTTTCCCTGCTGTTGTTTTCCAAGGTAAAAGATGCCTTGGGTCAGTTGTTGAGTCCTGTCTTGACAATCATGATCATTAATGTTTATGCCTACATGTCATACCATGCTATTCACTCAGTTCTCAAGCCTTTGGAAACAGTTCTCCTTATCCATCTCAAATATAATGGCTAGTGTCTCTCTAATCGGTATTACGTGACATTTACATCAGACGTTCTGCCAAAGCTGCTCTTGAGGCAATAAATTCTCTGCATCTTGGAGAGAATAACCTAATTGCTGAGGTCATTCGATCAAGCAATGTAGCTGACAGCGAGAATGATTATTGTCCTAATGTCTTTGATAATGCTGAAGAATGAGCTCCCAAAGTTCACCTTGCTGATTCATTGCATATTATAAGGAAGGTCGAGGAAATTTTATTCACGCTGCCAAGTATCTAGAAAGGGAGATTGGAGTATTTTCTACAAATAACATCAAGAAGTATGGCAAAGGTGTCTTGATCCGAGATAAAGATTTAACACAGGCGATGATGTTCCTCCATCTACCATGCCCTTCTGATGGAGTCTTTGAATGTATCAAGCCACACCGAACATTCAGTTACTGTAAAGGACGTATTTACAACCAGGACCTGTATGAACTCTCACAAGATGACATCCTTCAGTTATGTTCAGATAATTTTCAACGAGTGGCCAAGATTAAAGGCAATGGTAATATGATAATGTTCACATTATCATATGTCTTCTGCAGCGAGGCCGCGGGAAGAGGGAAGGCACGCAGTTACCAAGATCAGAAAAGCAGTTAGCATGAAAATACAGTAAGATCCCTCTCATCCGGCATTCGAGTATCCAGCAGCTTCAAGTATCTGGCACATTTTTCCCCGAGCCTTAAAATCAATAAAAAATCAATGTGTACTCATAAAATTGATTAAAATTCCCACGCAAGGCATACTTTGTCCCCCTCGCCACCAAAGCACACTGCTTCGCGCCATCCGCGGCCCACTGCACTGTGTTTACTCAGTGACTCAGTCCCGCACTGTTTATCGCCTGACGCCTTCATCATGCATAAAGTTGTAGAAAAGAGGAAGCGTGTTGATCTTGATCAGCAGCTGATCAGATCAGCTGCTGATTAAGATCAGCTGATCTTTGTTATGGTAAGATGCGTGAGTGTAGGGTGGTGATTGTGGACAAAATTTCACTTCTATTCAAGTATCTGGCAATATTCAAGTATCCGGCATGTCGGCGGTCCCGTTAATGCCGGATAAGAGGGATTTTACTGTAGCGGTAGAAGACAGCAAGAGATGCAACATTGTGGCGTTGTGATGCAACATTGTGGAGAAATGCTGAAGACAGTCAATTAGAGGAAAGGAGTTGATGAGACGAAAAGCTTTTGATTCCACCCTGTATAGAAAAGCTGTATGAGTGGAATCCCGCCCAGACATGTGAAGCATACTCCATACATGGATGGATGCAACTCTCTACCCTTGTAGAGAGTTAGCAGCTGGGGGGAGGGGAGGTGAGAAAAACTGGCGGAGACGTCTCGGAACACCTAATTTCATAGAAGCTGTTTAAGTTAGAGATGAGATGTGAAGTTTCCAGTTCAGATTTATATATGCAAAGGACAGACTGAGGATGTTCAGTGTAGAAGAAGGGGACAGTTGAGTGTCACTGAAGAAGAGGGGATAGTTGTCGGGAAGGTTGTGTCGAGTTGATAGATGGTGGAACTGAGTTTTTGAGGCACTGAACAATACCAAGTTTGCTCCACCCCAATCAGAAATTTTAGAAAGATCAGAAGTCAGGCCTTCTGTGGCTTCCTTGCACGAAAAGTTTATTTCCTGAAGGGTTGGACGTCTATGAAAATATGTGGAAAGGTGCAAGGTGGTATCATCAGCGTATAAGTGGATAGGACAAGAAGTTTTAATGAATAATAAGAAGAGAGTGGGCGACAGGACAGAACCCTGAGGAACACCACTGTTAATAGAACAGTGACCGTCTACCACAGCAGCAATGGAACGTTTAGAAAGGAAACTTAAGATGAAATTACAGAGAGAAGGATAGAAGCCGTAGGAGGGTAGTTTGGAAATCAAAGCTTTGTGCCTGACTCTACCAAAAGCTTTTGATATATCTAAGGCAACAGCAAAAGTACCACCAAAATCTCTCAAAAAGGGTGACCAAGACTCAGTAAGGAAAGCCAGAAGAACACCAGTAAAACGGCCTTAACGGAACCCATACTGGCGATCAGATAGAAGGATGTGAAGTGATAGGTGTTTAAGAATCTTCCTGCTGAAAATGGATTAAAAAACTTTAGATAGGTAGGGAATTAAAGCAATAGGACGGTAGTTTCAGGGATTAGAACGGTCACCCTTTTTAGGAACAGGCTGAATGTAGGCAAACTTCCAGCAAGAAGGAAAGGTAGATGTTGACAGACAGAGCTGAAAGAGCTGAAAGGTAGTTGTTGGCAGAACTGAAAGAGTTTGACTCGGCAAGATGGAAGCATGGAGGCACAGTTTCGGAAAACAATAGGAGGGACTCCATCAGGTCCATAAGCCTTCCGAGGGTTTACGCCAGCGAGGGCGTAGAAAACATAATTGCGAAGAATTTTACAGGTAGCATGAAATAGTCAGAGGGAGGAACAAGCCTTGAATCATCCAAGGTTGAGTTTTTAGCAAGGGTTTGAACGAAGATATCAGCTTTAGAGATAGATGTCATAACAATGGTGCCATCTGGTTGAAATAAAGGAGGGAAAGAAAAAGAAGCAAAGTTATTGGATATATTTTTGGGTCGATGCCAGGAGTCATGAGGGGAGTTAGATCCTGAAACATTTTGACACTTTCTGTTAATGAAGGAGTTTTTGGCTAGTTGGAGAACAGACTTGGCATGGTTATGGGCAGAAATATAAAGTGCATGAGATTCTGGTGATGGGAGGCTTAAGTACCTTTCGTGGGTCACCTCTCTATCATGTATAGCACGAGAACAGGTTGTGTTAAACCAAGGTTTGGAAGGTTTAGGTCGAGAAAAAAACAGTGAGGAAAAAAACAGTGTACGCCTTCTTGACAGACACTATCACTTCTGTTATGCACATCGTCTCTGACACGGAAGTCTCTGACACGGAAGTAGTAGTGATTCCAAGGAAAATCAGCAAAATATCTCAGTACCCCGAACTAGAAGAGGCAAAACGCCAGAGGTACCTTCGCTTAGGGGATCCTGAGGAAGGATTGGAGGGATAGAACAAGATACAGATATGAGATTGTGATTCAAGGAGGCCAACGGAGAAGAGAGGGTGACAGCATAAAGAGAAGGATTCGAGGTCAGGAAAAGGTCAAGAATGTTAGGCGTATCTCCAAGACGGTCAGGAATACGAGTAGGGTGTTGCACCAGTTGCTCTAGGTCGTGGAGGATAGCAGAGTTGAAGGCTAGTTCACCAGGATGGTCAGTGAAGGGAGAGGAAAGCCAAAGCTGGTGAACACTGAAGTCTCCAAGAATGGAGATCTCTGCAAAAGGAAAGAGGGTCAGAATGTGTTCCACTTTGGAAGTTAAGTAGTCAAAGAATTTCTTATAGTCAGAGGAGTTCGGTGAGAGGTATACAACACAGATAAATTTAGTTTGAGAGTGACTCTGTAGTCATAGCCCGATGGTGGAAAACTTGGGAGATTCAAGACCGTGGGCACCAGAGCAGGTTAAGTAGTTGCGCACATAAACGGAACATCCAGCTTTGGATTGAAAATGAGGATAGAGAAAGTAGGAGAAAACAAAAAAAGAGGCTACTGTCAGTTGCCTCAGACACCTGAGTTTCAGTGAGGAAAAGAAGATGAAGTTTAGAAGAGGAGAGGTGATGTTCTACAGATTGAAAATTAGATCTTAGACCACGAATGTTGCAGAAGTTAATGAAGAAAAAGTTGAAGAGGGTGTCAAGACACTTAGGGTCATTGTCAGAAGGGCAGTCCCACCTGGGGACATTTCTGGTCCCCTCCCCAGATGGGGACTGAGGCTGGTGTAGCAGTCGCCATGAATTTTGAAATTTTGAGTGACGGGTGTGTGTGTGTTATTAGATGCCTGTAGTTTTGAGTGGAGAAAGAGAGTTATCTTTACAGGGCAGGCTGTGACTGCCCCTTTGTGCTGTGAGACACAAAAGGAAATGTTCAGTGAAGTCACAGCTGGGTTTAATGTTAAGTTCACAGCAACCCATGGTGTCCCATGGTGACACTATCATCTTTGTTAGAAAAAATATTCTTTTTATACACCTACAAATTCACTCGACGCTCGACGTTTTTACAAATCGTTTTTATACATTGTGCAGTCTGTATCTGCCTCCAAGTGTTCCCATTGAAATAAATGAGCTTAATAACTTTTTGAATGTTCTTCCCTCTTCTCTTCTTTTATTGGGAGACTTCAGTGGTCGTCATCCTTTGTGGAATGATGACGCTGTAAACCCTCGTGGTCTTTTAATTCCTTCTTTTACCAAGGATTCTTGATTGGAGACTTTAAACTTTGGGGACATAGCCTATTTTCTCAGTCAGATCGGTCCTTTTACAACAGCAGATCTCTCTCTCTCTCTCTCTCTCAGTACCTTTCACTATTTTCTTTATTTTAACTGGAAAGTTTTACCACATCTATATGGGAGCGATCACTTCCCAATTTTATTGGAGTCAACTGATTCTGCACCACAGTCACGTCCTCCCTGATGGCGGCTAGATAAGGCAGATTGGCACCTATTCAAGAAACTCATCACCCCTGCCCATTCAATGGAAGAAATAGGAAACTGTGATGAGGCTACAACATACTTCACTGATGCCTTGCACTCTGGTGCTATTCAGTCCATCCTTAAGACCTCTGGCCGGTTTCCTAAACGTCCTGTTCCATGGTGAGATGCAGATTGTACAGCCGCTATTCAAGAAAAGTGTGCTGCCTTTTCTCGCTTTCGACGACATCATGGGGATGTCCACTGCTTGGAACTTTTTCGACAAGCGCGTGTCTGTGCCCACCGTACCTTAAAAAAAATGGAAAATGTTCTGCAGCTCCCCCTTCCCTGTCCTATCCCATGATGGCGAAAGGCTAGTACTCCCCAAACCGACCTGCTTCCTGAGCACTTTGCCAATGTCTCTAGAAAGAACCCAACTGCACCTATGGAACACTTGGAATCCTTGCTCAGTATGGTTTTCAGAAAATGCGATCTACGACTGATGCTTTATTGTCTCTGGAATCTTCCATTTGTGAGGCATTTGCTAATAAACAACACTATGTCACAGTCTTTTTTGAATTAGAGAAAGCTTACAACACGGCCTGGCTTGATGGCATTTTACATAGTCTTTTCGAGTTTGGTCTCCGTGACCGAGATCCCTATTTTTATACAACAATTTTTATCTCTTCGTTTTTAATAAGCACGGGTTGGTGGCGATCTGTCAGGAGTTCGCTCATTTGAAGATGGTGTGCCGCAAGGAACAATACATAGTGTCACACTTTTCGCTGTAGCTATAAACAGTGTCAGTGGTGTACTTCCGGAAGTTCTTGGTAGCTTATATGTCGATGGCTTGTCGATCTCCTCTGCGGCGCGGATGCCTTTGATTGAGAGAAAATTGCAGTTAGCAATTAATGGGATTTCTCATTGGGCGGGAATTCGGGGATTTCGCTTCTCAGCTTCGAAGACTGTGGCCATACATTTCTACCGCCTTCATGGTGTTCACCCTGACCCAGATCTATATCTATATGACCGAAGAATCTCTCGTGTGGAGGAAACTCGTTTCCTGGGACTTGTATTTGACTAATGCCTGACTTGGATACCTCATCTTCGTTACATTAAGGCAACATCTATGAAGGTGCTGTCATTCCTTAAAGTCTTGGCTCATACCTTTTGGGGAGCTGATAGACAAACCCTCCTTCTCTTGCACCGAACCCTTATTCTTTCAAAGTTGGAGTACGGTTTTGAGGTTTGTTCCTCTGCTACTGAGGCTCGGCTTCGTGTGTTGAACTCGGTACACCATGCCGGTGTTCGCTTGTCAACTGGTGTAATTCGCTCATTTCCAGTCTTTACCTTATTAGTGGATGCTGGTGTCCTTCCACTGCACTTGTGTCACCAGTTTATGTTACTGAGGTGCTGGTATCGTGTTCAACGTCTTCCCGATTCTGTTCCTTGTGTAGCCGCCTCCCGTGATTCACGTTCCCGTTTGTGTGTGTCTCACCCGAGTTTGACTAAATCTTTTTAATACTGCTATGGCGGTATTAAATGTGCCTACAATTTCTGTTAGTCACTGTAGATATCCTAGAGTTGGTTACTGGCAATTCCCATATATCTCTGTCTGCGGCGGCCCTTCTATCCCTAATAAGAACCTATTACCGGACCGGACACTGTTCCACACATTTCGACTCCATCCCTGTATTTACAGACGGTTCAAAATCCGAAGATGGAGTCGGAAACAGCCGGTGTTTTCTCCATTTTTATGGCAAAACTGTCTGCCATTTTTTTAGCTTTAAGAATTATTTTTCTTCTTCCAACCTCATATTTTGCAATATTTAGCGATGTCTGCCATTTTTTTAGCTTTAAGAATTATTTTTCTTCTTCCAACCTCATATTTTGCAATATTTAGCGATTCCTGCAGTGTTCTTTCCGCTATTCAACATTTTAGCCGTTTTCCCTTCACCCACTTATTTTATCGATTCTTGAGTGGCTATACCTTTTACATCATAGAAACCATCATGTTGCATTTTGCTGGGTCATTGCACATGGAGTTCAGGGAATGAGAAGACCTATAGGCTGGCTAAAGAGGCTGCAACTCTGGTTGCCCCTTCCAACCCCATTCACTTTCATGACTTATACTTCAGTATAAATGTGGCAGTTCTTGCCATTTGGCAGGGCAGGTGGAGGGATTTGAGTGTCACCTCTAAGATAGGTGACATAATTTCTGTAACTTTCCTTTCATGGACTATGTCCATGTGCAGGAGCAACACTCAGGGCCTGTCTCCAGACGAGTCACACGCATCTCACTCATAGCTACCTCATGTCCTGGAAAACCCAACCATTTTGTGATGCTGTTTAGTACCACGTACAGTGCGACACATTCTAGTTGAGTGTCCCAGTCTGGTGGAGCTGTGGGAGCGATATCTTTTCCGTTGCCGCGATGAGGATGGGGTTTTCCAGATGTCGCTGATACTTGGACACGAGGCCCTTAAGTTTGTGGAGAAGCCGGGTCTTTTACTTTTTAACTGTTCTTATTTATTTATTTATTTCATCAGTAATATAGTATTGGGCAAGACTTTATCTTTGCATTGGGAGAACATGGCGGCAAATGAGGAAGATACGTAACGAAGAATGTCAGGTCTTGGGGCCTGGGTCAGCGGCGTCAGTGTCTTGGGCACGTAACGAACAACGTCAGATATCTGGATCAATGAGGTCAGTTCTTGGGTACAGGACGAACAACGCCAGACACAGTGGTCTGGGTCAGTTGCGTCAGTAACCTATCACTTTAAATCCAATTAAGCAACTACAACATTATTATACCAACCCTCTAATTTTTATCACTAAGTTCTTTATAGCTCTTCCCATTTCCTTTTTTATATGTTTACTTTTATAGTGGTGTTTTAAAATGTTTACCATACTTGTAATTTTGTTTTCAATACCGATATTTAAAGAATTGCAATCTTTGTCGCTTTTAAAGGTTTGTAGCAGCGCCATATGACTGCAATGTTTCGGCAGAATAAATTAAATCAATCAGTCAATCAATCAATCTCCTCTATGCACAAGAAATTGCAATAAGATATCTTGTCCTCCAGTATCGACTCCTGCAGAAGGTTCTCCCACTGACCGAATTTCTTCTAACAAGATCTCTTCTTGCGGGCCTTCCTTTGCTTCCCCACTTGTAGTTTTTTTTTCCTTTTTGTTCTTTCTCTTCTTGTTCATAAAGAAAAAAAACAAATCATTGTAAAAGCAAGGCCTCAGTTTGCAGTTTGTGCCACAGTACAAGGTCCTGCTTGTTAATGTCACTCGGATTAATGACCGTGACATCAACCAGCGTGATATCACGCTCGGCTCCTTGGATTAGAATGACAGGCAACACCTGGTCCGTGTGTATATAAATATACCCAAAGGTGTGCTAATAAAAAGTCTTCATTCGATATACAGTCGGTATGTATTCAGTATACATTCGATGTATTCGGTATATATTCGATATATGCTCGATGTGCATTCAGTTTGCATTCGGTTTGCATTCGCGGAGGCTTCGGCGACAAAAAATACCATTTATTTGTTTTTTTTTTAATTCAAAGTAGAGTCGGTGCGCATTCGATATGTATTTGATATGCATTCCGTTTGCATTCGGGGACTGTCACTCGGGCTAATGGGGCCAGGAGCCTCGCCGAATAGACTTCGGTGCGCACTCAGTGCCAGTTTGGCTATATGTGACCGGTGTGTAAGCCTTTAATATCTGTCCTTTATGTTGTTGCCTGTGATGCACTAAGCCCTTAATATTTGTCTTTTATGTTGCTGCATATGTTACCCCTATGAAGAACTTGACAATTCTTCATAAATAATTGATAAATAATTGATGTACCCACTAATCCAAATTTCATTTTGTAAAATGTGTGAGAGAGAGAGAGAGAGAGAGAGAGAGAGAGAGAGAGAGAGAGAGAGAGAGAGAGAGAGAGAGAGAGAGTGTGTGTCAGCGTGCCTCCTCCCACGATACCGTGGACGCCTTCACTTCAGCAATGGACGTCACCAGGATGTCATCCCAACAGGTGAAGTGCGCTGCCTATGCCTGGCTTCGGACACCCATCTGACAGTGACATTAACGCGGGGTGACGAAGGAGATGAAATTGCCTGACAGTGATAGTGCCAGTGCCTTGCAGTGCCGAGGGGTGCGAAACAAAGTGCCTGACTGTGACAGTGCCGTAAAGTGGAGGTGTATTAGCGTGCCTGACAGTGACAATTTAAGTAAGTGATCTGCAATATGCAAGTGCTTGATTGTGACAGTGCAGAACAGTGACGAGGGCAGTGCGAATGACTGATAGTGACAGTGTAGTGTCGTTCACAAAGCCATCCCGTAGGGCAGCTTTTGAATGAATGTCACTGGACAGTGATCATTCTTAGCTTATGAGCTAAGAATGATACTGTTTTTTTCACTATTATTCAATAACTATTGAAAAGTTATTGCATCTTCTCTGCTATGTACGCTATAAGAGAGAGAGAGAGAGAGAGAGAGAGAGAGAGAGAGAGAGAGAGAGAGAGAGAGAGAGAGAGAGAGAGAGAGAGAGAGAGAGAAATGTTACTTAGAATTACATGGATACACAAGCTATAACAGACCTTGCGGTCCTCACGAGGTGACCTGATCTGGAACTACTAAGGTGATAGAAGAAGAAAGGGACATCAAAGCCGAAGGTTTTATCTCCATTCTCCACTCTCTTCGGCATAACCCGCACAGGAAACAGGTCGGAAAATAGATACCTCATGGGGTTAGAGAAATTTTATAGGAAAGAACGAAAATAGGTGAAATGGAGGCAAGGAAGTTAACCACTAACAAATGGTGTTAACTGCGGATTTGAAGCAAGATATTTATCAAGACGGCGTTTAAAAGTATCTACGGTGTTGCAGTTTGTCACGTCTTGAGGAAACTCATTCCATAGATCTACTGTACGATGGGGGAAAAAAAAAAAATGATACATGAGAATTAAAGACTTCGGAAGAGTTCAACGTTATCAATGTCTTTAATGATTGAACATGCTTTGACATAATATTTCAGAAGAGGACACATTTATTAAGTCCTGTGTTAGTCTTTTTTTGAGTTAATGGTAATAGATTTAATTCTTTAAACTGCTCTTCGTTTGATTTGTTTCTCAGGTATTTTATCACTTTTGTTTCCCTACGCTGAACTCGTTCTAATTTATCTGTCTTTCTGATAATAGTGGCACCATGCATGAACATATTTCAAAAGAGGACAGACCAAGGAGTTATACAGAGTGAGAATCGTATCTTTAGATTTCTATCCATATGATCTGCCGACTAAGCCAATTATTTTATTCACTTTACGAATTCTGAACATTGTTGGCTAGGTTTTAGGCTGCTTGATATTGTTACTCCTAAATCAATTTCGTTATCTATAACCATTCATAATATACTTTGCTTTCTTGTTTCGATACCCTATATGAAGCACTTTTACACATTAAAAATCATTTCCCAGTTTTTACCCAACTCTAGCAAATTGTTCTACATTTCTTTTACTTGTTTATTAGAGACTATGGTATTCGATATGTTGTTGTCATAAGCAAACTTTGATATTATACCGGTAGCATCCTCATCCATGTCATTTATATCAACAAGGAGGAGAGCAGGTCCTAAAAGCAGGGTTGAAAAAAAGAAAAAAAAAACTTTTTTTTTAACACGACCCAGTGTTTTTTTTTTTTTTTGGGGGGGGGAGTTTACTGTTCTTTTTTTATTATTATTTTTGGGGGGTTTATTAATTTTTCTTTATTCGTAATATTTATATGTAAGTCACTTTAAATAAACAATCAAAAAGTAATCTAAAGTGAAACAAAAGGTTTGATTTTTTTTTTTTTTATGTAGGAAGGTCACCGACCAAGAGCAACAAAAATATAATATATAAAAAGAAAAAGGTCCAATCAGTCATCAAAAATTACAGGATAAGAAAGAATTCAAGTCATAGACAGGAGGTAATACAAAAGCAGGAAGTGAGTTCCAGAGTTTACCAGAGAAAGGGATGAATGATTTATGAATACTGTTAACTCTTGCATTAGAGAGGTGGACAGAAGTCTTGTGCAGCGAGGGAGCAAGAGGAGCGGTGGCATGCAGTTAACAAGATCAGAAGAGCAGTTTGCATGAAAATAACAGAAGATAGCAAGAGATGCAACATTGCGGTGATGAGAAAGAGGCTGAAGACAGTCAGTTAGAGGAGAGGATTTGATAAGACAAAAAGCTTTTGATTCGACCGTGTCTAAAAGAGCGGTATGAGTGGAACACCCCCATACATATGAAACGTAATCCATACATAAACAGATAAAGCCCCTGTACAGAGTTAAGAACATAAGAACATAAGAACATAAGAAATAATGGAAGCTGAAAGAAGCCATCAGGCTTACACATGGCAGTCCCTGTATGAAATATACTTACCTATTTCCGCTTGTCATCCCCATCCATAAGTCCGTCTAATCTTCTCTTAAAGCTCCCTAATGATTTAGCACTATCAACTTGGTTACTGAGTCCGTTCCATTCATCTACCGCTCTGTTTGAGAACCAATTTCTTTCTATCTCTTTTTATACCTAATTTTTCTCGAGCTTCAACCCGTTATTAACCTTTTCTGACCTGGTTACTGTTCCTAAGTATTTTGCTTACGTCCCCCTTGTCATAACTCTTATACCACTTAAAGACTTCTATTAGGTCCCCTCTTAACCTACGTCTCCCTCAAGAATGTAAATTTAATTGCTACTATCTCGCCTCGTAAGGAATACTGCTCATCCCCTGTATCCTTTTCGTCATTCTCCTTTGTACTGATTCTAATATACCTATATCCTTCTTGTAGTATGGGAACCCAGAACTGCACAGCGTAGTCTAGATGAGGTCTGACCAGCGCCAAATATAACTTTGATATTTCTTCAGGCCTTCTACTTTTAACACTACTGAAAATTAATCTTAATAGGCTATTTGCCCGTTTTCTGGCCTCTATGCATTGCTTTCTTAGACTATAACTCATAAATCCTAAATCTTTTTCTGAACATGAAGATTTTTTTTATGTAGGAGGGACACTGGCCAAGGGCAACAAAAATCCAATAAAAAAAAAAAATAAAAAAATGCCCACTGAGATGCCAGTCCCATAAAAGGGTCCAAAGCGGTTGTCAAAAATTCAAGGATAACCTAACAAAGCTTCGTTGTTTATTGTATATCTGCTGTGTGGGTTTCCTCTACCTACGCTAAGTATTTTACATTTGTTGATATTAAACTGTATTTGCCATCTGTCTGTCCATTCGTTCATCCTATCTAAATCTGTCTGCAAGGCGATGGCATCTGATTCTAACCTGATTAATCTACTTATCTTCGAGTCATCCGGAAATTTACTAACATCACTACTAATTCCACTATCCAAGTCATTGATATATATATTAAAGACAACAATGGCCCTAATACTGATCCCTGTGGCACCCCACCAATTACTTGTCCCCTCTCGGATTTAAAGCCGTTTATTCCAACAGTCTGACGCCTGTCGCTTAGCCATGACCTCATCCAGCCTAACATCTTCCCATCTATCCCGTGTGCCCTAACCTTTCTCAGGAGCCTCTGACGGGGTACCTTGTCAAACGCTTCACTAAAGTCCAGATATAGGATGTCATAACTATCACCATTATCTGCTGCCTCGTACACTTTAAAACTTAATAAGTTCGTCAGGCAAGACTTCCCCTTCGTGAAGCCATGCTGTGACTGATTTATCAAGTTGTGTTTGTCTAAATGCTCCCTAATGTTCTTCGGTATTATTGACTCCATTATTTTACCTACAACAAAAGTTAAGCTGACAGATCTATAATAAGACGTTAGAGTTTTATCTCCCTTCTTAAAGATTGGTACTATATTCGCCTGCCTCCACATTTGCAGCTGAAGGGTGAGAAAAATTGGTGGAGATAACTCAGAACGCCTAACTTTATAGAAACTGTATTATCTAGAGGCTAGATATTAGATGTGGAGTTTCCAGTCTAGATTATAAGTAAAAGCAAGACCGATGATGTTCAGTGTAGAAGGAGGGGGGACAGTTGAATGTCACTGAAAAAGAGAGGATAGTTGTCTGGAAGGTTGTGTCGAGTTGGTGGATGGAGGAATTGAGTTTTTTGAGGCATTGAACAAATTGAGTTTTTTGAGGCATTGAACAATACTAAGTTTGCTCTGTCCCAGTCAGAAATTTTAGAGACCTCAGAAGTCAGACGTTCTGTGGGTTTCCTGCGAAGAGTTGGATGTCTTCGAAATGATGTGGAAAAAGTGCAGGGTAGTATTAGCGTAGGAGGGAACAGGACAAGAAGTTTGGTTTAGATCATTAATGAATAATAGAAAGAGAGTGGGTGACATGGCAGAACCGTGAAGAACACCGCTGTTAACAGATTTAGAAGGAGAACAATGACCGTTTACCACAGTAGCAACAGCACGGTCAGAAAGGAAACTTGAGACAAAGTTACAGAGGGAAGGATAGAAGCCGTAGGAGGATAGTTTGGAAAGCAAAGCTTTGTTCCAGACTCTATTAAAAGCTTTTGGTATGCCTAAGGCAATAGCAAAATCCCTAAAAGAGGATGACCAAGACTCAGTAAGGAAAGCCAGATCAACAGCAGAGCGGCCTCGACGGAACCCATATTGGCGATCAGACAGAAAGTTGTGAAGTGATAGATGTTTAAGAATCTTCTTGTTGAGGATAGATTCAAAACTTTAGAGAGGCAGGAAATTAAAGCGATAGGATGATAGTTTGAGGGATTAGAATGGTCACCCATTTTAGGAACACGATGAATTTAAATAAACTTCTAGCAAGAAGGAAAGGTAGATGTTGATAAACAGAGTTGGTAGAGTTTGACTGGGCAAGGTGCAAGCACAGAGACATAGTTTCGGAGAAGAATGGGAGGGACCCCGTCAGGTTCGTAAGCTTTCTAAGGGTTAAGTTCAGCGAGGGCATGGAAAACATCATTGCGAAGGATTTTAATAGGTAGCATGAAGTAGTCAGAGGCTGGAAGAGAGGGAGGAACAAGCCCTGAATCATCCATGGTAGAGTTTTTAGCAAAGGCTTGAGTGAAGAGTTCTTCTTTAGAAATAGACGAGATGGCAGATCGTGTCCGTGGTATGAGGTGAGAGGTTCGCCCCACTTCGTTATTGGTAATTTAAAGTCACCAAAGATTGCGGCGTCGTGTCTGTCACTTATTTCGCTAATAATTTGATCGTAAATGTCGCTGTCGGTTTGGAGTGGCTGGGCTGGAGGTCTACGTAAGAGCTTTTGATATTTTCGTCCTGTAATTATTTCTTTATAATATAAAATAGAACATCTACGTTTGCAGCAAGGGATTTTGATTACAGAACAAGATTGAGATTAGTTTTGTGATGAATAAGATACCGCCTCCATTTTTATTTACTCGACTTTTTTTTCTTCAAATGTTGTGTACCCGTTAATTTTATATTCAGCCAAATAGTCCCCGACTTCTACATTTAACCATGATTCTGTTACATCAATTGTATCGTAATTTTTTGAGACACGATTTCCTTTAAATCTGAAAAAAAAAAAAATCACAAAAAAAAAAAAAAATATTGCGAATAGGTGTGGATCTTTTCTTCTAAGTGTGTGTGTGTGTGTGTGTGTGTGTGTGTGTGTGTGTGTGTGTGTGTCTTTCTGACCTTGTTTTTGTCACTTTATAATGGCTATGATTTTCTTGTACTGAAGTAAGGGAGTAATTGGAGAAATGCATCAAGCCGGAGGGTTTAATGATGGAGGAAGATTGAGAATCCCTGTATTAAGCCTTCAGTATCTAACCTTTCCTGTTACCTATGATGCATCAAACCTTTATATGTCCTTTATGTTGCTACTTGCCATGCATTAAATCTCTGATGTCTGTCCTTTCTTTGTGTCTGTGATATATTAAGACTAGCATATCTGCATGTGCTAATATATATATATATATATATATATATATATATATATATATATATATATATATATATATATATATATATATATATATATATATATATATATATATATATATATATATTTTTTTTTTTTTTTTTCTCTCATGAGTATTTTCTTTTCAGAATATCAAAATAAGAATATTCATTCATAGTACTTAAATCAAGTAAATATAAATTATTATTATTTTGTTTCAATATTCACACTATGAAAATTAAACCACGAATTTTGTATACAGCAAAGATATGTAATAGTCATCCATAAAATTTTCCGTTTTCTCTTAGTTATGTGTTCTAGTAAAGGAGAACTGTTTTTCTTTACTCCACTAAGCTCTCCTGTTTACACTCCTTGGCAGGCCTCGTTGGCTGGTAGGATGAACAGAAGGCTAAGACGAAGGTGGAAGTGGACAAGGTTGACTCCCGGTCGAGTCAGCCTTTTCCACCCGCGTCTCCATTACAAGTAGACTCGGATCGAATCCTTCCTTTCCGGTATTGACCGGATGGATAAGGTAAGATTCTAGACCCGAAGCCATTGTGGCATGGCTATGCATGCTGGTTATACGAAAGATTAATTAATGCTAACAAGAGCGTTAACACTAGTCTTTCCTTGACAGTTAGGAAAAGGTAAATAATGTCGGACGAAAATCAGGAATACTATGCTTATTGCTTAAGGCTGTGTAGGAAACAGAGTTAAGTGCTAGTCCACGAGATTGGTCAATGGAAGGAGAATTAAACCTAAAGTTAGTGGTGAACAATGAAATTTCCAAAAATGGAGATCTTCGAGAAAGGGAAGGGAGTCAGAGTGTCTTCCAATTTGAAAGTTGAATATTTAAAGATTGTTTTTTTTTTAAGTTAAAGGAGTTGGTAAGAGGGATACAATACAGATTAATTTAGCATAAGGCTGATTTTGCCGTTTTAGTCTTTTGGTAGAAAATTCAGAATATTCAAAAGCGTGGGCACGATAGCAATTTACATCGTTGCACACATACTCGTAGGTCCAACATCCAACTTTAGATTGAAATGAGGATGAAGAAGTAGGAGAGAAGAGTTTTTCTTTATTTGTATAAAGGCCATTGGCCAATGGCAATAAAAACGAAATTGAATAAAAAAAAAAAACACTTAATGACAGTTTCCACAGAGATGTCAGACATAATGATATAAAAAAAGAGCAGAGAAATATCTTGCAACCTTGCTCTTGAAAGAGTTCAACTCATAAGAAGGAGGAAATACAGAAGCAGACAGGGAGTTCCAGAGTTTACCAGAGGTAGGGATGAATGATTGAGAATGCTGCTTAACTCTTGCATTAAAGAGGTGGACAGAAGAGGGATGAGAGAAAGAAGAAAGTCTTGTGCAGCGGGACTGAAGGAAGAGAGGCATACAGTTAGCAAGACCAGAAGAGCGGTTAGCGTGAAAATAGCAGTATAAGATAGCAAAAGATACAACATTGCGGCGGTGAGAAAGAGGCTGAAGACGGTCAGTTAGAGGAGAGGAGTTGATAACACGAAAAGCTTTTGATTCTACCCTGCCTAAAATAGCGGTATGAGTGGAACCACACGTACATGTGAAGCATACGTTACTGGTAGTTGCCTCAGACACCTGCGTTTCGATAAGGATATGGATATGAGGTTTGGTAGAGGAGAGGTGGTGTTCCACAGATTGAAAATTAAATTTAAGACTGTGGATGTTGCTCAAGTCTATGATGAAAAAAAAGGGAAGTGTCAAGATACTCAGAGTCGATACCAGAAAAGCACTCCGTTCTGGGGACATTTGTGGTCCCCTTCCTAGACTAGGCGGGGATTGGTATAGGAGTCGCCATATTGATAACGTTACATCTTGAGTAAAGCGTTTGCACGTATTAGGTGCAAGTAGAGAGCTGTCTCCATGGGTTATGAGACAAAGGGAAGCGCCCATGGCCATAGCTGAGTTGTAGATAGATAGATAGATAGATAGATAGATAGATAGATAGAGAGAGAGAGAGAGAGAGAGAGAGAGAGAGAGAGAGAGAGAGAGAGAGAGAGAGAGAGAGAGAGAGAGAGAGAGAGAGAGAGAGACGGCTCCAACTTAGGCGTGATTTAGAACGTAAGAAATAAGAGAACCTGCAAGGAATCATCAGGCCTACACGTGCCAGTCCCTGTATTGAATATACCTACATATTTCCACCTATCATCCCCATCCTTGCAAGGAGGAGGCAGTAGACACCTGCCGAAACGATAATTACTCCCAGTGAGGTCTAAAGCACTGTTCAGGGGGTGCTGTGAACTTATCATTAAACCCAGCTGTGACCTCACTGAACGTTTCCCTTTGTGTCTCACAACACAAGGGGGTAGTCACAGCCTGCCCTCTAAAGACAATTCTCTTCCTCCACACAAAACTACAAGCACCTAATAACACACACACCCTTCACTCAAAAATTTTAAAATCATGGCGACTCCTACACCAGCCTCGGAGTCCCCATCTGGGGAGGGGACCATAAATGTCCCCAGGTCGGACTGCCTTTCCGTCGACGACCCTAAGTGTCTTGACACCCCCCTCAACTTTTTCTTCATTAACTTCTGCAACATTCGCGGGCTAAGATCTAATTTTCAATCTGTAGAACACCATCTCTCCTCTTCTAAACCTCATCTTCTTTTCCTCACTGAAACTCAGGTGTCTGAGGCAACTGACAGTAGCCCCTTTTCTGTTCCCTCCTACTTTCTCTATCCTCATTTTCGATCCAAAGCTGGATGCTGCGTTTATGTGCGCAATGACTTAACCTGCTCTCGTGCCCACGCTCTTGAATCTTCTGAGTTTTCCACCATCTGGCTACGACTACAGAGTCATTCTCATACTAAATTTATCTGTGCTGTATACCTCTCTCCTAACTCCTCTGACTATAAGAAATTCTTTGACTACTTAACTTCCAAAGTGGAGCACATTCTGACCCTCTTCCCTTTTGCAGAGATCTCTATTCTTGGAGACTTCAATGTTCACCACCAGCTTTGGCTTTCCTCTCCCTTCACTGACCATCCTGGTGAACTAGCCTACAACTTTGCTATCCTCCATGACCTAGAGCAATTGGTGCAACACCCTACTCGTATTCTTGACCATCTTGGAGATACGCCCAACATTCTTGACCTTTTCCTGACCTCTAATCCTTCTGCTTATGCTGTCACCCTTTCTTCTCCGTTGGGCTCCTCCGATCACAATCTCATATCTTTATCTTGTCCTATCACTCCAATCCCTCCTCAGGATCCCCCTAAGCGAAGGTGCCTCTGGCGTTTTGCCTCTGCTAGTTGGGGGGACCTGAGGAGGTATTTTGCTGATTTTCCTTGGAATGACTACTGCTTCCGTGTCAGAGACCCGTCTTTGTGTGCTGAGCGCATAACAGAGGTGATAGTGTCTGGCATGGAGGCGTACATTCCTCACTCTTTTTCTCGTCCTAAACCTTCTAAACCTTGGTTTAACACAGCTTGTTCTCGTGCTATACATGATAGAGAGGTGGCCCACAAAAGGTACTTAAGCCTTCCATCACCAGAATCTCATGCACTTTATATTTCTGCCCGGAACCATGCCAAGTCTGTTCTCCAACTAGTCAAAAACTCCTTCATTAACAGAAAATGTCAAAACCTTTCAAGATCTAACTCCCCTCGTGACTTCTGGCATCTAGCCAAAAATATCTCCAATAACTTTGCTTCTTCTTCTTTCCCTCCTCTACTTCAACCAGATGGCACCACTGCTATCACATCTATTTCTAAAGCTGAACTCTTTGCTCAAACCTTTGCTAAAAGCTCTACCTTGGACGATTCTGGGCTTGTTCCTCCCTCTCCTCCACCCTCTGACTACTTCATGCCACGTATTAAAATTCTTCGTAATGATGTTTTCCATGCCCTCACTGGTCTAAACCCTCGGAAGGCTTATGGACCTGATGGGGTCCCTCCTATTGTTCTCCGAAACTGTGCCTCCGTGCTTGCACCTTGCCTAGTCAAACTCTTTCAGCTCTGTCTGTCAACATCTACCTTTCCTTCTTGCTGGAAGTTTGCCTACATTCAACCTGTTCCTAAAAAGGGTGACCGCTCTAATCCCTCAAACTACCGTCCTATTGCTTTAATTTCCTGCTTATCTAAAGTTTTTGAATTTATCCTCAACAGGAAGATTCTTAAACACCTATCACTTCACAACCTTCTATCTGATTGCCAGTATGGGTTCCGTCAAGGCCGCTCTACTGGTGATCTTCTGGCTTTCCTTACTGAGTCTTGGTCATCCTCTTTTAGAGATATTGGTGAAACTTGTGCAGTTGCCTTTGTCATATCAAAAGCTTTTGACAGAGTCTGGCACAAAGCTTTGATTTTCAAAATACTCTCCTACGGTTTCTATCTTTCTCTGTGTAACTTCATCTCAAATTATCTTGCTGATCGTTCTATTGCTGCTGTGGTAGATGGTCACTGTTCTTCTCCTGAATCTTTTTAACAGTGGTGTTCCTCAGGGTTCTGTCTTCTCACACACTTATTATTCATCAATGACCTTCTAAACCAAACTTTTGTCCTACCCACTCCTACGCTGATGATACCACCCTGCACCTTTCCACGTGTTTCCATAGACGTCCAACCCTTCAGGAAATAAACATTTCACACACGATGCCTGACTTCTGATCTTTCTAAAATTTCTGATTGGGGCGGAGTAAACTTGGTAATGTTCAATGCCTCAAAAACTCAACTCCTCCATCTATCAACTCTACACAACCTTCCAGACAACTATTCGCTCTTCTTCAGTAACACTCAACTGTCCCCCTCTTCTACACTGAACATCCTCGGTCTGTCCTTTACTGATAGTCTGAACTGGAAACTTCACATCTCATCTCTAGCTAAAACAGCTTCTATGAAGTTAGGTGTTCTGAGACATCTCCGCCAGTTTTTCTACCCACCCCTCCAACTGCTAACTCTGTACAAGGGCTTTATCCGTCCATGTATGGAGTATGCTTCAAATATATGGGGGGCTTCCACTCATACCACTCTTCTAGACAGGGTGGAATCAAAAGCTTTTCGTCTCATTAACTCCTCTCCTCTAACTGACTGTCTTCAGTCTCTCTCTCACTGCCGCAATGTTGCATCTCTAGCTGTCTTCTACCGCTATTTTCATGCTAACTGCTCTTCTGATCTTGCTTACTGCATGCCTCCCTTCCTCCCGCGGCCTCGCTGCACAAGACTTTTCTTTCTCTCACCCCTATTCTGTCCACTTCTCTAACGCAAGAGTTAACCAGTATTCTCAATCATTCATCCCTTTCTCTGGTAAACTCTGGAACTCCCTGCCTGCTTCTGTATTTCCATCTTCCTATGACTCGAATTCCTTCAAGAGGGAGGTTTCAAGACACTTATTCTTCAATTTTTGACTACTGCTTTGGACCCTTTTCAGGGACTGGCATCTCAGTGGGCTTTTTTTTATTTTTTTTATTGGATTTTTGTTGCCCTTGGCCAGTGTTCCTCCTACATAAAAAAAAATAAAATAAAACACACACACACACACACACACACACACACACACAGAGTGGAACCTCGGTTACCGAACGCCTCCCTTTTCGAACAAATTCTTTTTTGAACAAAAGTTTGAACTCATTATTGCTTTGGTTATGGTACCATAAGTCAGTTCTAGAACAAAGTTAGTTGATTTCAAATATCAAAAGATATAGTAAAGCTGCGGTTTATAATTAATTTATAGTGTCTATAAACATCTACTTCGTTTGTATATATTTGGAGGAGAGACAAAGAGTGTTAGACAGTAGTTCAATCTTTGAAATAAGGTAAATGTGATCCCGTTGAAAAGCTTCCATGTAAACAAACAGTTTTTGGCGCTCAGGAATAATCCTCAGCCCTCTCGATGATCCCCAACGCCATCACTACTGCACAACTACGTTTTTCCAGTACCTTTTCCCAGTAGCAAGATGTCTAAGTGTTATGATCACCTTCATTTTGGCGTAAGTGGGTTGCTCCTTTCGGTGTCCTTTTATAAAACTTCCTTCACTAGGTCGGTGACAAAGAGAATACCTGCACTGTCTAAACAATATCTTTTCATGAGTTCTTTGTCACTAAGTTCATTCAGTACATCCTTTATCCATTTTACATTAATTCCTATGAGAAAAATAGTTTCGTTTTTTCTAACATTTCGGATTTCGAACAGTATTCAGGAACTAATTAGTTCTAAAACCGAGGTTCCACTGCTTATATATATATATATATATATATATATATATATATATATATATATATATATATATATATATATATATATATATATATATATATATACTTTTTTTTTTCAATGCATGGGTTTATTTCACACACACACACACACACACACACACACACACACACCGCGTAGTGTAGTGGTAGCAAGCACGGCTCACAACCAAGAAGGCCCGGATTCGAATCCCGAGAGCAGCGAGGCAAATGGGCGAGCCTCTCAATCTGTAGCCCCTGTTCACCTTGCACCAAGTAAGAACGGGATGTAACCCGAAGGGTTGTAACCTCTCTGTCCTGGTGTGTGGTGTGTAAGTGGTCTCAGTCCTACCCAAAGATTGGTCACTATGAGCTTAGCTCTTTCCGTAGGGTAACGGCTGGATGGGTGACCAGCAGACAACCGTAGGTGAATCACACACACACACACACACACACAACGTAGTGTAGTGGTTGGCACGCTCGGCTCACAACCGAGAAGGGTGGCCAATGGTGTCACGCATACGAGAATTCCTCTACAGTAAGTGATTTCAGGTCTTTGTAGGGAGTAGGGGATACCTACGGTTCGTAGGGGAATGTAGGGGAAATTTTCTAGATATCAGTCACCGCTAGAGAGAGAGAGAGAGAGAGAGAGAGAGAGAGAGAGAGAGAGAGAGAGAGAGAGAGAGAGAGAGAGAGAGGGAGGAACGGGCGATTTATTTTTGTCCTGAACGTGTATTTATTTTCTGGATCCCACGTCGACCTCGTTACTGGCATCCTTTAAGTATTTTTGAAAACATTTGCTTTAAGTCGTTACGAGAAACATGTAATACATTAAAATTGAACATGTCTGTATTTTACACCAAGATAATGTTGAAGATAGCAACAGCAAGGCACACAGGAGAGCTTTATAGTAGGGGAAAACTTTCGTCGCAGTCACGTGTATGACAAAAACAATACACAACAAAATAAAACAAAATAAAACAAAATAAAACAATAAAAAATAAAGAATAAATAACTAATGTAATAATCTAAGAAAAAAAATAATAATATTCACATGTTGTGTTGTAGCTCAGTGTCCACAGCATTTGAGGTAAGGGAAGACTGGTCCTAGCTGGTGTGAAGGTGAGGGAGATTCGCCAGCAGCTCAAGTCTTTACTCCCTGGTGTGTGTGTGTATATATATATATATATATATATATATATATATATATATATATATATATATATATATATATATATATATATATATATATATATATATATATATATATATATATATATATATATCCAGTAGTGCCCGATACATAAACGGCAGTGTATCACAATCATTCATAGCTTTGTATGAATGAGCATGAACAGTAGCTGATACAATAACGAAACAATAATGTAAGTCTTATGAATCCCAAGAATGAAGCTTCATATCTAACGAGGCTATATATACAACATACTGCATCTTATGTGTAGGAATCTTATGTGTAAGAAAAATAAATAAATAAATATAGTTATTTTAAGTGTAGAAAATGCTTGTATGGTTTTGAAATCTTGTGGAAGGAAATTCCATAAAGCTTTATAAACCATTTTTTTTTTCTGTATAAGGGAAAATCTAGAGAATGAGAAATTGAAATCTGAAAATGAAATTCTGATATATTCATGTGACAAATAATTGAATAAACCATGTAAATAACTAGAATACATAATTTTGTGCATAAAAAGACAAAATTTTATATAAATTTAAATTTCAGTAATTCTTATCGGTCAAGTATAAGTTGTGTATAATCATACTTTTAAGCGTCTGAAATACACATCATAACACATTTCTATCCTAAGATACTTGGACTGAGATGGATATTCCATGTTCCACCCTAAATAGTAATCCACTAGATCAAATGACTGTAAACTAACGAACAGTAAATACACATGAGAAATTCCGTATTTAAACGATTTATAACCCAATATATAATACCACAAACTCTACACACTTTAATAGTAACCTGTTTAATATGTAAATGCAATTTCAGTTCCTCATCCAAAACAAAGCTTAAGCATTTGGTATGATTCACTCTTTGAATTGCACTATTTCCAAAGTTCCATGGGATAAAATATATCATAAACTTTTGAACTTTTAAATGTATTAAGCTTATATATATATATATATATATATATATATATATATATATATATATATATATATATATATATATATATATATATATATATATATATATATAATGGACCTATTACGCTCTCTTCAGGGACATCATACGGAACACGTACAGGATCAGAAGAAAGAAAAAGAAAAAAAAAAAAAAAAAAAAAAAAAAATATTTTGAACTCTTTCTTCATGGTAACTTTTAATTAAACGAAGATCACGGCATCTTATACCATCATTCTCAAGTTTGGAAATTACTTTTGGCTGTTCAATGCAGTCTGAAATATAAAAAAAAAAATACTCTATAGCTAACATCTTTATTATTCAACGTTTTCTATGTATTACTTAAAATTCATTAATTGCTGGCTCAGTTTAGTGGCTTGACAAAAATCTGTATTGATGTTCTGTTATCAATTTAAACATTAGTAAAATATTTTGATAGCAAATTGCTCTTTCAAAAACTGTACTTAATACATTTAGAATCAATAATGGTCTCCTATTTTTAACATCCTGTTTTATCTCTTGACCTGTGATCTGGAATAATTTTCGATACTTTAAATTTTGAAAGACATGTTAAATATTCATGTTAGTCATATAAGAGTTGGTGAGATGTCACCTAATTATATAAGATGATGTCCTGAATTTCATTTTTTTCTTTTTATTGGCTTCAAATATAAAGAAAATTATGTTGGGTTTCCTAGATATTGCATAAGAGTCCCGATCTGTAGGCACATATTCGTGTTTAATACTCTATATTATATGAACAAAATAGTCATTTACATAGTTTGTTTTAAAATCTGCATATCCTTGACATTCAACATTACAAATATCTAATTTTTTTTTTACCTAGCTTAGTTATAATAGTAATCCAAGTAGCTCTAGCATTACCTTGATTTGATATTAATGTTTTTAATGTATATATCACGCGCTTGCTTCAACGTTTCGTTAAATGTAATTCTGTAAATTATCTGTCTTTATTATTATGAGGGCGGCCATTTCAAAGGTAAACGAAGTAGATGCTTTTTTTTTTTTTTCTCTCTCTCTTTTGAGCTATTCCTAATTCCAATGGTTATCATATGAGCATACATTTAAAGTCTTAGCGACTAAAGGAAAATGTTTGCCGAAAATCTCATAAAACTGTCTGATGAAAATATCATAAGCAGTTTCCACGTCAAGTTAAGTGTATACTGAAGTAAACTTTGCATTGTTTATATAATTCATAAATAAATATTAACTGTTACTATGAAAGAATCTTTTATTTATTACAGCACACTTTGATTGATGTGATATAATACAGGGAAGCAGGGAAGTAATCACTGATGTCATCAGTCAGTATATACTCGTAATTTACTACGTTTCCATTGATGCCATTAATCAATATATAATTTGCTAAGTTTCCATTTATATTTGATGTCCATATGTGATCTATTGAGGAGGAAAAAGATTATTATAAAGCCTTATATAAGCCTTTATTGTTACAAAAGGGGAAAAAAATATTAAAATGAAGATAAACCGTCAATATTGAAGTCTCCAACAAAGTTTTTTTTTCTTTTTCTTCTTCTGGTAAACAAGTAAATAATCAGTCAAATATAAACATGTTTACATCTAAATGTAAACATGTTTACATTTCCACAGGGGGGGATGTCTATATTTGTAGACCTCTTGTGCAAATGTAATCAATAAAATTTTTCACTGCCTTCATGAATTTCAGTCGCAACACTAAAAAAAAAAAAAAAACGTAAATCGGGAAGCAGATATGGTTGAAAATGCTCGTTAACATACAGGGCAAATCCTCTCTCTTCTTAGCTTTCATATTAGCTAAGCATACAAAAATTGGGCATTGATTACATGCGAGATATTCCCTTTATTAATCTTGTTTCAGAAAGCGCAAATAACACCAAAAATATATTAGAATGATACACGTTTCCATAAATTATTGAAAATCACATGGAATACTTCTTATAATTAGAATAAGCATACTTGTTTTGTGTGGCTAGATATTTGAGTTACCATGTAACCCATATACATTGATGTGCATAAATGTCAAAAATATAAGTAGATCATTATCATCAGCATCAGTGGTAATGATATTAGGAAAAGGATCATATTATACATTATATATATATATATATATATATATATATATATATATATATATATATATATATATATATATATATATATATATATATATATATATATATATATATATATATATATATATATATATATATATATATATATATATAAAAGATAATAATAATAATAATAATAATAATAATAATAATAATAATGATAATAATAATAATAACAATAATGATAATAAATAGGTAAATAAATAAAATAAAATAAATCGATTGTTACTTGTCATAAGACAAAAGCCCTCGACCAAATTAAACGGAGATATTCACTTCTTCGTTCGTATCCATACTTAATGGGGTAGATCATCTCACTCTTCACCACTTACCTTGCAACGAGTGAAGCGTTAGGGATCTAAACCTTCCTCATAACTCCCTTCTTCGTGGAATCGTCTTGCACCTGAGGTGTAGTTGTCTTACTGTTTAGAAGGTCCATTACAGGAGACGGAGTCATAATTGATGGTGGGAGGCTCATAGGATCTGCAGGAGGCACTCGTTGCTTCACGACAAGCGTCGTTATTTGAAATATGTCACAATATTCTTTGTTTTGTCCTGCTTTAGGGCAGAAAACTGCTCAATTATCTTTTTACTAAACGCCTCACACAGGTCTTCCTTGACGCATATATTTGTTCTTTAAAGCCTGGTATCATTCCTCGTAATTCGATCTCAGTCTCTAAACCTGAGCAGTCTGGCAACAGTAATTCGGGGCCTCGGTCGCTCGAAGTTGTAAGTTCCCACTCGGTGCGCCCATTCCAATTCTATGCTAGGCATCTCCATCTTTTCCAGCATCTTCTTCTAGCAAAGAAAACGAAAAAAAAAAAAAAATCTATCGCACCTTTAGTTCAGTTTTCTCCAGTATCTTTTTCACTGCCTCAATCATCCTTTCATTCATCTCTACACAGCCCCAGCAGCAACACCATCCACTCCCTGTTTTCTCCACTCTGACATACTACAATTGCATTAATTGCATTATCTTATCCCGGTCTCTGACATATTTCTCACATTCCAGCACTCCATACTTCACTGTCTCATCCTCTCCCATGTCACACATCTGACACTTTGCCTCGGGACTCAGGCCATCTGTAATTCCGTACATTTAATAATAATAATAATAATAATAATAATAATAATAATAATAATAATAATAATAATAATAATAATAATATCAGGTTTATTTATCAAGAGGCAGCAGACAATACAGTGATAGTTACTGAAGGGATCTTGATTTACATGGAAATAAAAATTAAAAACAATACATATATACTAGGTTAAAATATTTAAACTATTAAAATCAACTTAAAGTAAAAAGTTTACCAGGGTAAAACACTTTAGAGAAAGAATATAGTGTCCATGTATTTTTGTGCCAGTTATGTCTACTTGTTGGCCAGGCGAGTCACATCGGGGATGGTGGAGTTCCTGTACCTTTCTGTGCGGCACCTGACAGGTGGTAACCTGGCACTGTGCCTGGTCTGATACCGTGATGGTGCTCGCTGGGGGAGAAGCTGCAAGTGGTCATTTTCTTTCATTTTCTCCCCAGAACTGAGGGTAAGCTGACCTCTCCTGTCCTCCAGGGAAGGCAGGCCGAACGTGGTAAGCGTGGCTGTGTAGCTGTTGTAGCTGCCTCCGAGGATGATACGACACACCCGCTTCTGCACACGTTCCAGGGTGGTTCGTTGTGCGGTTGTAAGGCCGGAATGCCACACCGGGCACGCGTACTCCAGCACGGGTCGTATGCGCTGGCAGTATAGCTGCACTAGTTGTTGCTGTGTTGCTCCAAACGATCTCGCTTTGAATAGCATGAAGAATAGCTTGGAAGCCTTCTTGACGATGTGGTCGACGTGGTCCTGCCAGGTCAAGTTGGAGTTCATGACTAGTCCGACTACTTTGGCTATGTCGACGCAGGGGATGGGGTTGGCGTCGAGATGCACATCTGGAAATGCCACACCCTGCCGCAAGAGGTTGATATTTATCAGTTGACATTTATTTAGGTTGGTTATTAATTTGAGAGTTGTTGGCACTGTTCATTGATGATGGTGATAAGTTGCTGGAGTCGGTTTGCTTGCAGGTCCGCTGTTGTATTTACCGAGAACACAGTGACGTCATCCACAAATTTCACTTTATGGGATGAATGTTGTAACAGGCTGTTGATGAGGGCAAGGAAGATGACAGGTCCGATGCAGGTCCCCTGCGGCACCCCACATGTGGTGGGAAGCCACGTGGATGTTTTATCTTTGTATTTGGTATGCTGCTGCTTGCCCGTGAGGAAAGATGAAATGAATGGTAGAATTGACGTGCGGCAACCGAGGTTGTACATTTGGGTCACTGCTACGCTGTGATCCACGTTGTCAAAAGCCTTCTTAAAATCAATCAGGCACATCTGGGCCACCGTATTACGCTGCTCCAGACCTTTCAGGATGGCGTCCAGGAGGAACACCATGTACTGCGTGGTACATGGTGTACATGGTGCGTGGTACATTTACATCCATACACTATGCTCTCCTTCGGAAGAGATCACTACTCAGGGTTCCCTCATAGCCATCGTAACTGTTCTCCCTCCCACTGCTCAAACTGCACATGCACGCATTTGATAGGAGGCTTGCCGAGTTTTCCCTTAATATGCAAAACTATTTAAGGTAGGTCTGTTCACAGCTAAATTACAATACCACTTGATTAGTTTAACCTTGAAGGTTCACTGTATGTTTACTGGCCTAGCAAAGCACTGATAAGGTTTAATAAGTCTCCAGTATAACAATTATAGCAGACACAAGAACATTTTCATCTTTACATCCAACCAGGTGATCTTGCCATATATATATATATATATATATATATATATATATATATATATATATATATATATATATATATATATATATATATATATATATATATTGTTGCAAGTGGCGAAAATTAAAGAATAAAAAGATGATGAGTGAAAAGAAGATAGAAGACATGAAACAAGGCGGTGGAAGGGCATCCCACTCCCCTACAACAGGCTGCAGTAGTTGTTTTGTCTTCCTTACCCCACTCTGCTTTTGAGTACCATATTGATAGTGTTAGCATTGTTTGAAAGATTTTAAAGTAATGAACAACATGACACAGTTAAATTGCCACTAGCCCCTTCAGAG